>NW_005871074.1:3927233-4036893 GCF_000147115.1 Myotis lucifugus
GTACACACTATATATACATATATGCATACACACACACATATATATATATATATATATATATATATATATACACACACACACAAATTTTGATTTTTCCTTCCTGGTTTTTATACATCTTCCCTGAGATAGTCTATGCATATACAAGACAAAATCCACATATACTTCTTTTCTAAGTCTAATATTAAGACAACAAATTCATATTTCTGCATCCTTTTTTTTTAACTTAACAAAACATCATAGAGATTATTCCAGGTCATACATACATATATTTTTCACTACTTCTAATGCAATACAGTATGTCCATGTTTGGATGTACTGTAATTTATTGTATTATATTGGTAATTATATGAGTTATTTTCAGACTCCTGCTATCTATATATATAAAAGGCTAATATGCAAAGTGTCCCCTCAGGAGTTCAACCGAGAGACCGGGAGTTTATAGCTCACTACGTGTGCTGACCACGAGGGGGCGGTGCGGAATGAAGGAAGGCCCCAGCCAGCAGCTGGCAGCTGGGGAAGGCCCAGGCCAGCAGCTGGAAGGCCCCAATCGGCCCTGATTGCTGGCCAGGCCTAGGGACCGTAGTCATGCATGAATTTTGTGCACTGGGCCTCTAGTTACAAATAATACTCTAATGAATATCCTGATTTTAATGAATTTTGCTTTTCAGTGTGGGTTACTATATTGATAGAAGAAATTCTCAGAATTGTAATTGTGTGGTCTGAGTTTAGATTTAAAATCTTGATAAATACAGCTAAATTGCCTTCTTTAGAGTTGCACAAGGTTTTATTCCAGCTAATAATGCATGGAGTGCCTGTTCCTGCACTGTGTGGTTTCCAACTTTTAATCATTTGACTAAATGAAGGATGGCTTCTCACAATCACTTCAATTTCTATTTCTCTTACTGTGACTAATGTTGAGCTTCTTTTTATATGGTGAAGAGCCAAATGTATTTCCTTTCCTTTGATCTGCCTCTTCATATTCATGATTAATTTCTATTTGATAGAAATGATTAGAGGAAGGTGTTTTATTTTATAGATTAGAAAAATTAACCCTTTTCACTATAGTAAGTTGCAAAATTTTCTTTTGTTTGCCACTTGCCTCTTATCTTTACCTGGATTTTTTTGGCTTGCATCATTTATTTAATATTTATGTAGTTGGATTTGTGAGTCTTCACATCTGGTCTTTGCCACTCCGATATGATCTAGAAAAAAACACTCTGAAATAATGAATTCTTATACTTTAGGGTTCCTTTTTTTATTCTGATATTTGATCCATCTGATATTTGTTTGGGTATAATATTGAGGTAGATTTGTAACATTTTATTCATCTAGCTTGTGAGTCAGCAAACTTTTCTATGAATGGCTAAATAATAAACATTTGGGCCTTCGTGGACAATACAGTCTCAGGGTAGCATCTCACCCTGCCATTGCTGTGAGAGAACAACCAGACCACCTGTGAACAAACAGGCATGGGTACGTTTCAATAAAGCTTTTATATATAAGCAGGACGCTGGCAGGATTTGGCTCACAGGCTGTTTGCTTACCTCCAGTGTGGAAGGCCACTTAATTATTTCAACAAAGTTGGTCAAATGAATAACTTTTTCCATAGACATACCATGGCACATTTATCATACACTACATTCTTTTTTATAGGGATGTTCCTTATAAGATTCTTCATTGTTCTGTCTTTCCACTTGTAACTGGTACTACACTGTTTTAGTTACTATAAACTTTATCATATGATGAGGTTAGCTACTCTTCAACTCTTTTGTTTTTTAGAATTCTATGCATTTGACTATTATTAAACAGATTAGAATGTCAGAATACAGTGATGGGCCTAGAAGCCATTGGGGGAGGGAGGGATGAGAAATACTTCCAATGGGAAATTTGGAAAGGTTTATTTTGATTATATTAGTTCACAGTCACTTTCACAGGTTAAAATTAATAACTTCAGAGTAGTGAAGAGAGAGACTGGACTCAATTTCCTCTCCATCAAAAGTACTTCCATTCACTTCTCTTTTCCTACCATTTTAGGGAGTAAGAGTGTATGAGCTAGAAAATGCCTCTTCACCCTAACAAAGTCGCCAGTTTGTATATCTTGTATTTCTTCATTCTTACTGGCTCAATAGACACTAAATCAAGGTCTGTTTCCTTGTATCTGATAGGTTCCATCAATGCCCTTCCACCTTTGTCAAAAATAATTTTAATTATGAAAACAAACACCAACTTACTTTATAAAATATGGAGACTATAGAAAGTTATCAAAAGGTTATTAAAATTGCCATAACATTGCACTTATAAATAGCCACTGTTACTACTTTTACATATTTATTTCTCTTTGGAATACACTAGTACCATGCATGTGTGGGTATGATACCCATGCAAACAATGCATAGTAAAATCTTCTACCCTGCTTTTTCCTTTGTTACTCTATCATGTTGTACTACTATTTTGAGAAACAGGCAGGGTTCACAGAAGTAAATTGAGCAAGTCCCTCATCCTTAAAAAGTGCATGTTAAGAGTTTCTGTGGATACAAGTTTTTACCTTCATCACTACTTATTTTTCGGACTTTAGTTTGATTTTTTGTCCTTTTTGAGGAGCTATGTTCTCTCTTTTCTCCTTGCTGTGGGGCTGCTTTCTCTCCTCAGTCATTCATGGTGAAGTGTGGGGGAGGTAGAATCAGATGGAAAGAAAGCATCTTGCCAGCACTCAAGGTTTCATATTTTTTGCTGTGTTTGCCCCATGGCATTTCTCTCAGCAGCCTCCTGTGCTTTTGCCAAAATTTATAAAGAGCAGTTCTACTTCAGAAAGTCACTGTGATCCTATCCTCTGAGAATAGGCATTTAGGGGAAAAGATTCGCTCTTGGAACCTGGTCAAGTGCCTGAGTTGCCCAAGTGCCGTGGACGGTAGGTCTTTTGTATTAAAGGTCCACAACCAGGGACCTTGAGGGCATCTTGAGAGAGAAGTGCCCACATCTGCCCTTTTTGGAAAGAGAATGGTGTGAGATCTAATTGATTAGCTCCACGGATTGTCTTCACATTTTCAAATTTCAAAATAACTTTTTATTTATTTAACCAGCGCTGATAATAGTGGCACTGTTCAAATCTACCCACCTTCCCCCAATAAAATTTCTTTTTTTAATGGAACTTCAGATTTCCACACAGAAATGGTTTTTGGCATTAAAAAAAAAAGCTTGGATTTGAAACATATCTGGATGGGACTATGAAGAAGTTTTACAGAGTTTTAAACTCAGAAAAGAAGTGAAGATTACGAAGATGCCTTTGAACAGCTCTGAAGGGCTCTGGCCCTAAAGTTGGGGACACATGACAGACACAGAGGCATAGACAAATAATGTTGAGAGCTAGGGGGAAAATGATGTGAAAAATAGGAGAGACTGAAAAGTTTTGATTCAGAAAAAAAAAAGAAGAGAAACAAGGGCCTGAGTCAGGAGAGGAGAGAAAGACCTGGCGTGGGTTGGCAAATGACAACAAATAAAAGCACCGGCCTGCTCTGGTGAGTGGGAATATGTTTAAGTGTTTTGGTTGATGTTAGTATAACCTTGTTTTTGCCTTTCCTAAGTGAACTTGAAGATTAAGGACTGGATAGGAAGGGAAAACAAAGATTAGACAAAATATTTTTAAAACAAGTTCAGAGGACAGTGCACATAAGTTTGAAACATATACTCTATGCATAATGGTGCACATTTGAGAATGGGAGAAAAAATTAAGAAGCAGATAATGTACCCAAGAACATTGGTAGCAGATGGAGTGTTGTATGAGCAAATGATATTCTGCAGAGCTGAGAGCATGATACTTGTCTTCAATAATATGAATAGCTGTCCTACCAAAGGATTGCAAAAGGAAGAGCTGGGACTCATGGATGTGTGCTACATATGTTTTATTCAACAGAAGCAAATGTTACCAGTGTATTATTACACTACTTTCATTGCTATTGTAACTGTAAATAATAAGCACTGCCCAACAATGAAATGGAATGCTTTGTGGAGTAGTGAGATTCCTTACATTGAACTTGTTCAACCAAAGGGTGGATGAACATCAGACAGAGATGCCTTGCAGGAGCCTCCTGAACTGGAACACATGACTTCTAAAGGTCCCTTCCAATGCCAGCATTCTGTGATTGAGTGACCTTTGGATTGAGTTTAATAATGAATCCTTACCCTAGCAGGATCATTTTCAAAAGAAGGACTCAACAAATTGTTACCAATATTGATAGGAACTGGTATTTGTCTACCCAATATCTATCTATTCTCCACAGTTTGCTTACTGACCAAAACTCAATTTTATCAGACAACATTGTACCCAAGTTAAACACACAACATTTCTCAACTTCTGCTGCAGATAGGGATGGTCAAGTGACTAGGTTCTAGCCAAAGAGATATAAGTGAGAGTTGGAAGAGACTTCTGGAATTCCTTAGGAGAAGAGACTGAGTACATGGGCCTGAAACTTGTCCATCCTTCTTCTCCCATTCTCTCTCTCTCTCTCTCTCTCTCTCTCTCTCTCTCTCTCTCTCTTTCTCTCTCTCTCTCTCTCTCTCTCTCTCTCTCTCTCTCTCTTTCTCTCTCTCTTTCTCTCATCTGGACCAGGGTCCCTGACCATGCTGGGACCCACCGTGAGGCAACTTTAAAGATAAAGGCTCAAGTTAAGAGTAGTAATGCAGAATATTAACAGTGCTTAAACTCAGAGTTCAATGTGGAGGTAACCCAGACTGCCTCCAGACTTCTCATTCTGTTGGAAAAATTAAAACCATGATTTGTTTCAGGCCTGTTTTGAGTCTCTGTTACTTGCAGCTGAACACAAGGCACCAATACAGTTGAGATATTGTTTCCCCAAAATTATGGTGCTCCTGACTATAACTTTTAACCCAGACTCTGCTGCCTCCTGACTGTTTAACACAGCCTCTGCCCTTCCTCATTGACTCACTGATGAAAATAAAACAGCCTCAATCTCAATTTCAGAATTTTATGTAAATAGTTTAGAAAACAAAACAGAAAGGAAATGACTATGGGTAGGTTCAATCTTTGGTGCCCAAACACAGCTGTGCTATTTGGTATGTATAACCTTTACCAAATTCCTATACAAATCTGCGTGTGGAGCTGGGAGAAGGGAAGGACGGTGAAGAGAGTGGGAAAACAACCGATCTAAAAGGTTTTGAAAAAATTGAATGTAGGTGAAATGGAACCCACAATTCTCTACCATCATCTACATTTGAATTTGGGGAGAATGCTGCTGCCCTGCCTACTTTCACTTCCTATCCAAAAGGCAAGCAAGACCCTGCCTCAGGGCAATGTGTGGATTATCTGCCACCAGGACTGAAGTTTCAGTCACTCAGAGGCTGGTGTCATTTACATTGTTTCTACTGGGAAAGGTCAGGTGTCAGCAGGGACCATAAGCAAAGAAAAACCCATCCCCTGGAAGCAGGAGTGTAAGGAGAAGAGGGAAGCAAGTGACAGCAGGTCCCTGGGCTGGATCACTTTCAGGGGTGGCAGACCACTACATCCTGAGGCTTTTTTCTTTTTTTTTTTGCAAAAAGGAAGCTGAAGGACAAACATCTGAAGGAGAAATTAATCTCTGTGAGTAGGTGACAAGCCACGAAAAGCCCTTAGGGTGCACGTCAGGATAGCACAGATGTTCATGAGAGAGCTATTACTTGATTCCAGGGAAGTGGGGAGAAGGGCAGAGAAGGGGGGAGATGGCAAACAAAACAAAACAACAAAAATTAGAATCATCTTTGCTGCGCAGCTGATTTTTTTTATGGCCATATATCTTCCAAAGAAACAAAACATTAAAATACACCCATATGGCAAAGACGTGGTAAAACTGGAATTTTCAGCTCTTGATTTTGGCCGTGTACATTTCTTCATCTCATTTGAAGAGCAATTTGATATTATGATGTAAGTGCCATCAAACATGCACATCTATTTATTCAGTGGTCCAGCTCTTAGAACTGTATCTAAAAGATAAAAACTCAAAACTATACTTTTTAAAAGTTGTGTGCTCAAGGTGTTTATTTTCATCTTTCTGCATAGAGGAAAATGAGAGCCAAATGTCTGACACTGAGGTAATATTAATTCTGTGTATGCAAATGTACTAGGATGCTATGCAACACTGAAAATTATCATGTTTAAGATAGGAAAACATGGAAAATGCTCCTAACATAAAGAATGCATAACTAAATCAATTCTATGACTCCAAATATGCAATTATTACAACTGCATGTGGACAAGAACAAAAAAAATCTTTGAGGGAAAAAATATTGGTATTATGAGATGATGGGTAACATTTTCCCCCACTTTAAAGTACAGTTATTGTTGCTGTGACAGGCACACAATTTTTTTTAAGTGAAGTCAAGCAAAGGAGGACAAGGAATGCTGGAACTTTACAATGTCGAGATCAGCCAGTCTGAACCTCTCATTTTATGGATGACAAGTTGAATATAAACCTCATGTGAGAGAGAACAGACTCATTTCCTTGGAAACAGTAAGAAACGCTCGTTTTCCCGAGTCTGTATTAGCAGGATTGTCGCTTTCCAGGGGCCAATAGTAAACAACTTAGGAAAAGACGTGCGAGCATGATCTGAGCGATTGCTCTCAAATCCCCAGGCTCGCTTGCTTTCAACTGCTTCCCGAGACACAGTGTTCCTCTACATTAACCACATCACATAATGAATAGAGCATCGAAGTGACTCCTTAAGGAGAGGAAGGGGAGAAATTATATTTAGATAACCCAAGAGTTTCAGAAACATCCTCCTCCTCCTCCTCCTCTAGTACCTACCCGGGCTGAGCTCACTCTTTAGGTTATGCAGAGAAGAAAGTCACACTGAGGTTCCAGCTGCTTGAAGAATAGCAAATATAAAACTGTGAAGTCTTTTAGAAAGCAAAATAAAGCCAAACAAAATGAGTAAGTTTCCTCTTCTGCCCCCTAACAGCGCACCTAGAGGGCCTTCTTTACCCATGGTATTTTTTTCTCCCTAGTCTCACTGTCTGTATAAGAAAATAACCTTCCTGCGAGAATGGATATCGTTCTGAGGGGATAGAAAGGATGTTTATGGTGTGGCTGAGGTATTGTTTTATCATAGGCTATAAGGCAAATCTAGTAGGTGACCTAATGGTTCTCTATCATCAGGAAAGTGAACAGCAGGGCATCTCCTGGGAGGAAGAAGTGTCCCGTGTCCCTAGTCCTTCTGTGAGCCTGGAACATAGAGCCCTTGGTGTGAGGCGGGGTTGGGAGGCAAGCTTGGTGTTGGGAGAAGGGCTGTGGACAGATGTCTCTGGGCCTGCATCATTTTTCAATGGAAGAATGCCAAATCCTGTTCTTAAAAAACTTGAGGTTGTTGGCTGTTTGATAATAGCCTTAGATTTTTGACTTAGTTAATATTCAAGTTATCTGAAAGCCAAGCCTGTTGCAGATACAGAAGGAGAGAAGGAATACCGAAGGGGGAACAGTGAGAGTGGGCAAGGTGGTGATGGGGGTCTCCTGGGATGGTACACCCTCCAGTTGCAGTGCCAGGTGACTGGATCAACTGCCTCTGAATTTCTGGAAATTCTTCTAAACCTCTTCTCTCGGGGAGTTCTGTCACTAGAGTTCATAAAGAAAGCTCTTCCCTATAGCCTTTACAGTTTATTTTCTCCTCACATTTTTCTCTCTTATTGTGAAGAGCTGTGCTTCATACCTTATCAAGGAACGGCTTTTTCTTCCATTGTAAGGAAGTCTCCATTACAAGGACAGACTTTCACAGGCTAATTAGGCACAAAACAGCCATCCAGTCAGTCCTGAAGGACAAGGCTTCACTCATTCTTCCCTTCACATTTAACAGACATGCTACTCCCCTGTGAACTTTGTTTTAGTTTTATTTTCAAGAATAAAATATTTCTCCTTTCAACTTTGCATGTTAGGATTCAGCAAACACTAGAAATTTTACTTTCTGAGATAATCTCAGTGGTTTGTTGAACTTAGTTGTGTTTTATTTCTTTTCAAAGGGACATTTTAAAAAGCTTATAAGAACCGATAGAACAATAAAGCTATAAAATAAAATAAAAAACCAAAATCAGAGGTAAAACTGATTATGCTGAAAGGTAAGCATAATTGTTGGTGTGGGCTTCATGTTTGCCTATAAACTTCCTGGTACTCAGAGCAAAAAGGAAAAGGAACTATATGTTCTAGCTCTATTCACACAAGGCTCTGGCTATTGTCTTGTCTGCCCTTCCTGTTTTCTCATACTCTTCTTCTTCTGATAATAGTGTTCTCTTTCCTTTGGGGTAAGGGGTCCTTCTCCACTCTCTGCCTGGGGCTCTCAAATAGCATGCCCCATCACCTATGCTTCTACACAGTATCCTATCTCCTTTGTAATGATGATCTGGAAGGTGGGTATCTGTCTGTCAAGAGTCAGCATCAATGAGAATCTTCCCAGGGATTGATATACAGACTGGGGGGCGGGGAGGGGGGAGTTAATTACCCACTGAAGATGATAAGCTGGAAAATATGAACCAGGAGCAGCTACTGGCTATCTTACCTACCCTGGAGAACAGGCTTGTCTCCAGTGTAAGGAAAGGAAACTAAATAGTTGAGGAGACAAGCCAATGGAGAGAGAGTAAGTCCTGTGTACTGAGTCCTGGCTCCTGTCTTTGAGCCCTGAAGCCCGGTTGCTGCAGCTCTTAGTTCTGTCCATAACCCAAGAATCCTTCCCAGCAATGAGAGCAAGTAAATTTCCTTTTTTGATTAGTAAGTCTGAGGAGGGCTCTGCCACTTAAAACAGAAAAAAAAATCCTAATTAATACCCTTTTCATTATTGGAAAGGAATCAGAATATCAATTTAACAAGGAGCCCATTTTGTTTCCTAAAAGTAATTTTAAAAGAATTTTCTCATATGGGACTTAATAGCACATATTGAGTGATGTAATGGACAATGCCCTCAACCACAATTTTACAGTAAATGCCGAAGTGAATTTCATGTGGTGGTTTCTAGTATATACCTTGAATAAAAGCCAATGGCATAACATTAAAGCGAAATTGAGTTAAAGCAATTCTGTAAGGACTAGCCCACTGCATACAATGTGTTCAACATTCTAGTGGTCCAACTTCATCCAAGGACAGGGCTTCTCCCCATTAGTCTCTGATAAGGGCTGAATAACAAATATTTTTAGGTTCTACTTTACAACCAAGATTGGCATTTTCTGTTACGGGATGGGAATTGGATCTGAATTTTTTGGAGACTGAGAGAAATTAGAACAACTGAACAGTACAGTACTTTTACAAAAGACCATTTTGCCTCTGCATGGAGGTGACCCATGTGGCCCTTAGGGGTACCTAAAAGATATTCAGAGTTTGGTGGGGGTTTTATTGTTTTTGTTTTTGTTTTCAGGAATCAGCTTTAGATTTACAGCAGCACTGAAGCAAGTTATTGATTAGATCCACAGTCAGAGAGCAAAATGGTTGTGACCTGGAGTTTTTTGAAAGTTAGAATTTATAGTTACCCACTGTGATATAGAAAGACCACAGAGGAATTGGCTTCCCAGTGTGCTCTCCAGGCTCCAATAGTTTTAAAATGTTCATTTCCCTTCTTCCCTCCTTCTCAGTTCCAGCTAGTGTCTCAACCAATGTATTTATCAAAATGGTGTGACCAGGGTCTGCATAAAAATTGATTTAAATTAATTATGACTAATATCAAGCCATTCTTTCTGAGAGAAATCAGAACAAATCCTCTTTCAAAGTTACTTTTCATTGTGTCTGGTTTGATCGCCATTGCATTCCCAGTGCCTGGCATAATCCCTAGAACAAACTAATTTGCTGAACTAATGAATGTATTAATTAAAGTGATAGAATCAGACTTATATTTTAAAAGGAGCATTCTGAATATGTTCTGACAATTATGTTAGACAAAAACAAAACTAGAGGTGTGGTCCAGATAAAAGGCTCTCATAACCAGTCCAGAGGAGGGTCACTCATAGCTTGAATTAGAGCAGTGATAATGGGACCAGAGAGAATGGAGCTGGTTTGAGAGATATTTAGGAGGTTGATGGCATAGAGAGATAAAAGAGAAAGAAGAATGAATGGAGCCACCTAGATAAGTTGTTGGGCCCAGTTCAAAATAAAATGTCAGGTCCCTTGTTTATAAATTATTAAGAATTTCAAGATGGTGGTAGAGCATGAAACTAAGCTCCATATGACCTATAAAGTTGTACAGGACAACTGCTCATGAAGCTGGCTCTAAGAATGAAATAGCCTCAATTTACTATGGCAGGGGCACTTAGAGTGCCTACTCTCTGACAGGCATGGTTGTAAGCATTTAATTTTACCTCAAAACACTAGCATAGCATTAGGATAAAAGCCCTGATAAAGATGTGTTTTTTCACTGGCTATTAGCTGTATACAGGAGATTGGTAATAAACACTTGGCAACCAAATTGCCTTTAAAATTGCAATAAATAGTAATAATTTCTAAGTAATAATAAATTTAGCCTCCTAAATATTAATTTCTGTTACTAATAATAACACAAATATAGATGGAAATGACTCACTTATATATAAATCAGCTATGGTTGTATACATCCATAAATAGTATAAAATAATCAAGGAAATTTTATGGATCTGGCCTTCAAATTATAACTTAGTTGAGTTATACAAAATAGGAATAAAAAGGTCTCTAACATTATTGAAATATGCTTAATGAAAACTTCGTATAGTAATAGTAATTTAAAATCCCAAGTAAACATATGCCAAGCCGTAGAACATATTTTATAAAATATAGACATCTAAAAGTAAAAAGTTGCCTAAAAGTAAAATATATCCTAAAAGTTAAAAATATTATACAGTGTTTTCACTATTAGATTATGAATGGTACAGATGGAATGATAGCAATAATAATAATTTAATTATATGTTATTATAACTCAAAAGACACCATTCTGGAAGCTTTAGATGAATTATCTCATTTAATCCTTGCAACAGACTATGGAGTGGCTATTATAATTTCCACTTTTACACATGAAAATTGAAGTTTAAATAGGACAAGTAATTTGCCAACGTGACAAAGTTAGTAGGTGTTACAAGCCAGTTCTGTCAGAAGAAACAAATAGAAGAGAAAGACAGGTCTATGGGAAGTTAGATAATTATAATAATTAGCATTTGTATAATAGTTTATTATGCTCTTTTCATAACTGTGTAAATTATGCAACCTGTATAAAGTTAAAATACCACTGTACTTGTTTGAAAATGGTTCAGAAGATAATGCCTTTTGTAGCCATAGAGTTGACACTTTGTCTAAAGAAAGATGTTAGGCTGAAAATGGGGAGACTCTCTAAATGGGATATCCTGCCAGAGAGATGCAATGACCTGTGTTCTGCACAACTCTCAGAACTCCCACCCTTGCCAGGGCCTGTCTACTTGGATATAAGATTGTTTGCAAATCCACTTGAGTAAATGAGTCTCAAGATTTTAATTTACTTCTTTGTAATAATATTCACATTTGCCATCTGAGTCTTATACACCATACTACCAAGGAATAGACGGAGGTTGCAGAATGTTCAAAGCCTGACCTGAAAACCTAGATCTATAAACCAGCAGAGCTCTCCTTACAAGGGGAGAAGAACTCCAAGTTGTGACAAATTGATTCATTCAACAAATATTTCCTCACTGTGTCCCATATGTGCCCTAAACACCAGATATGATGTCAGTAAATGAGCATTCGTGGAATAAAAGTTTATATATAGATAAAAGAAAAAGAATGGAGGAGGGACAAGGAATAGACAAACATGTTTGTTTTTTCCTAGACTAGCACTGAGGGTAGCCACCAGAGGGATACCTACCATACCTGGGGGAGGTCAAGTGACTCAAACTTCCTCCTACCTTTTCCTTACTCCCACCTGTGAACTAACACACTGGGATTTGGCATCAAGAATATATATGAAATTATCTAAATGGAGATAAAAGTTATGATTGTTGCCCCTGGGCCCCTATAAGGAAGCAGTAGGCTCATGCTTTAAGACTAGAATTGAGAATATTATCTCTGGAGCCACACACCAGAGTCAGATGACTGTGACTATCAGCTTTTTTTATTTTTCCTTTTCTTTTTATGGAATTTTGTCAAGGAAAGTTGTCTTGTTCTAAAGATTATATTTAACATTCTAATACAAAAATATCTGGATTGGAAGGAAAGCTGCCACTGTGCCAGATGAGGTTTCCAGCTTCTTTGCCCACAGGCTGAACTGAGCGTGACTTGTTTGTGTTTTTTGGTTAGTGGAGGTGAGGTTTTATATTCATTGCACCTATTGGTTTTTATGTTCGAGATGACCCCTCCCGGACAGCGGAGGAATATAGCTGCCAGGTAAAATGTGCACCAAGGGACCCTCTGGTGTGGCCTACACTCATAGCGAGATGTTAATGTTACACAGCAGTGTCCTTTTCCGCTCTCTCTCCAGCCATTCCCTTGCAAAGAGCACACACCTTAATCAGACTGTATTTCTGAATTGTCCCCATGACTTGACACAAGGCGTCTCCCCCTCCCCCCTTGTATAGATGACAAAACTCTGTTCTTTAAGTTTAGCTTAAATGTTTCTTCCTGACTCCCTTCTTTTCCCAGGCTGATGCATTGCTCCCTTGTCTGAGACAGCCTTTTGATATTACTACCTAATGGATAATAAACACACAATAACAGAATGTTAGAGCTGAAGGGATCCTAGTGGCTCTCAATTGCCCAACTGGCTACATCAGAAGCCTTCGGAAGCATTTAAGCATATAGATTTCTATGTCCCAGACACAGATTCAGGAGGGTGAATGGGAAGCCAGGAATCTATGTTTCACAGAAGTCCCTTGAGCTGCTTTGAGGCATAGTCAGGTTAGGAACCTGCTGGGATGGTGTAAATCTCTCATTTCATAACTGAGGAAGCAGACATTGAGGGATTTGTCTAAAGTGACGGAGAGTAAATTGCAAAGTCCGGACTTGGATTTAGTGCCTTTTCACCAATCCACCCTATGCTGTCTTGAGACACCATCTGGTAATGGATTGGTCCATCACAGAGCATCAGTACAGAATCAACCCAGGTACGTGGGGACAGTGATGGGTAGAAGGAAGATTTCTAGATTAGAAGTCAGCTGTTTGCCAACCAGGTGACGTGAATATGTGATGTGAATGCATAGCCTCACTTTCTTCATCTGGAAAATTGGGATTATGATTCCTGCTGTGCTGTAGCCCACGGGATGAGATGTACATGAAGCACATTGTAAACTGTAAGTGATGTTGCAGGTATAAAAGAGCAATGCCAATGGTGAATAATGAATGCACTGATAATAATAGTGACTGTTAGAAGAGCGCTTCGTTAGCTCAGAGGTAATTGGGACTAACCAGCTCATGGCTTAGGCAAGGCCTCCCAGGTATCTGTCTCCTGATGGGGCTAGTAGTGTATGGTCTGAAGTCTGGGCGGTAGCTTTGTCATTTTAGTTTTGCTCCTTTGACTGAGCTAGGGTACTGATTAACACTATTGTCCAGCAGTTGAAATCTCTGTGGTAACTTGGGGAGTGGAGATTAAAGCAGAGATATTATTGCCTTTTGATTCTCCTTTTCCCAAATCACTTATTTGAATAGAAACATGTCTTTGGGGAGGGAAAACAAAATGACAGCTTCCAATGCAGGAAGACCGTCCAGATCAGAATCCAAGAACGTCATCCTTTTCTAAGTCAGTTTTACCTTATGCTTCTGAGGAAACTGAGATTATTTTGTCCTGTTTACCTTTTAATCTTAATGGGATTTGAAAATTACCCAAGTGATTTAATGAAATGTAAAAAGCCCTTCATCTTCTCTCTCACCAGTGATGTTTCTATCTCTCTCTCACTCTCCCTCCTCTCTCTAAAATCTATAAAAACACATTTTTTTAAAAAAGCCTGGCCAGTGTTACTCAGTGGTTTTAACATCAACCCAGAAAACTGGAGGTCACCATTCAATTCCCAGTCATAGCACATTCCCCAGGTTTCGGGCTCGATCCTCAGTAGGGGGCACCCAGGAAGCAACCCATCAATGATTGTCTCTCAATCATTGATGTTTCTATCTCTCTCTCCCTCTCCCTTCCTCTGTCTGAAATAAATAAGAACATATTGAAAAGGTCCTTCATCTTAGGAGCCTTTTACAAGCTGTTTTATAAAGGGTGGGCAATTCCTGCACTTCTTACTCCCCTTCACTTAAGCTGGTGTTTAATTGATTCCAAGACTAGAGAATAATACAGTAATACCCCTTTATCTACAGGTTTACTTTATGTGGTTTCAGGTAACTGCAGATCAACACGGTCCAAAACTATTCAATGGAAAATTCCAAAAATAAACAATTCATGAGTTTTAAATCGCACGCATTCTGAATAGCGTGATGAACGTTGCTTCATCCCATTTCATCCTGACCAGCTGTGAATCATCCCTTTGTCCAGTGTGTCAACACTGTATACTGCCCCTTAGTCACTTACCAGCCATCTGGGTTTTCAGATTAACTGTGGAAATATGGCAGTGCTTGTGCTCAAGTCACTCTTATTTTACTCAACAATGGCCCCAAAGTGCAAGAGTAGCAATGCTGGAAATTCAGAAATGCCAACGAGAAGCTATAAAGTGCTTCCTTTAAATGCACATGTCTGTGTGTATCGGAGAAAACATAGCATGTATAAAGTGTGGCATCTGGTTTTAGGCATCCACTGGGGTCTTGGAAGGTATCCAAGGACAAGGAAATACTACTGTAGGTTCTGAGCATGTCCTCTCATTGTAGGGGAAACCATTTTGGTGCCTATCTATGTAGCGCTATCACCTCTCTTTTTTGAGCAAGATAACAGGAAGCAAAACAACCCAAAACAACCCAGAGCCTTATCATCCTCACCTTCAGGGAAAGCAGCCTCTGTGTTTGCAAATGAAATCACTGACTGGGCACCAATCTTTTCCTCTGAGCTGCTGTCAAATTGAAAAATAATAGAGCAAAATGTCACTAATTGAGAATAATAACACATCGCTGATTCAGATTACTTAATGACAAGTTTGAATTCTGTCTGCAAAATAACCTCCTTGCTTTCATTCTTCTTTGTCCTCATGCCTGGGATACTACTCTACCTATACTGGCATAGATCTTCACAGGCAAGTCGAGTTGCTACTGGAAGACAATCATATAACAACCCTGTCTCTTTATAGCACTAATGTTTTCTGTGAAAGGGAAAACTCAGTCAGCGAACTGAGCTGAGTTAGGAGACCCAGATTCTTGTTCCTCAGTTGCCTCTGTTTTTGCCTTTGTAAAGGGAGGAATTAGACCAGATAGTCTTTAAAACTTCTACGTGCTCAGACATTCTATAATGTGAAGTATTGCCTTAGTGATTCATTGGGGGTTCAATGAAATATTATTTCAGTTTTTTTTATTTTTTCAACAAATATTCACTGAGTACCTACTATGTGTCAGGCACTATGTTCTAGGCATTGTGAGTACAACAATGAACAAAACAGACAAAGTCCCTCCCCTCAGGAAGTTCATATTCTATATATATATATATATATATATATATATATACAACGAAAATGACTCTCACAACTTTGACAGAAATAGAATTTCTGCAAGGTCTGGAAGAAAAGGGGAAGAATGAAGCAAATGGAATTCATTATACATTCAATTTTGTACTTCTCATTCTGTCTCTCCTCACTTCTTTCTATTTTTTTATTAAAAATTTTTAAATTTTCACCTTAAGATATGTTTATTGATTTTTGGAGAGAGAGGAAGGGAGAGAAGAAGAAACATCAGTGTGAGAGAGAAACATTGATCAGTTGCTTCCTGAATGTGCCCTGACCAGGATCAAATCCTCAATTTAGGTATTTGCCTAGATTGGGAATCAAACCCATAAAGTTTTGGTGCACGGGAGGATGCTCCAACCAACTGAGCCACTGTCCAGGGCCTCACTTCTTTCTCTCGAGCTAATTCTAGAGAAACGCAACCTTATAATGTTTGCTACCAGAAAATAGTTATCTCCTATGTAGTTAATCTGTACAAGGTGCAGGAGATGCAAAGCAAATCAAGTCATAGCACCTACCCTCATGAAGCTGGCGATTTAATTGAAGATACAAAACCTATATATAGAAAAGAAAATGCTAATTCAAATGACCATAAGCTTAGAGCCAGAAAAATGGCCCAGTTATGTGCTTCATCAGTTAGAAGGAGAGACCTCGCGAAGGGTTGGTTTACTTAGGAATACTTTTTAGTGCATGTTGAGCTTGGATCTGAGTAATGAAGGTAGTTTCTAGATTTAAGAAGACAATTAAAAAAGACATGAATACAAAATAAGAGTAGGATTTAGCAAAAACAGTTTCTTTTTCTGTCAATAAAGTACACAGTGCATAGCTGTATTGACAAGATTTATTTATGTGACTAAAGGGAGGTGATTAACAAGGGCTTTGAAGTACAGACATGAGAAGGAGCTAATGGGAAAGATTGACTTGAGAGACCTTGACTTGAAGAATGATGACTGGGCTTCTAATGTATTATTAAATAATGTTCAGCTAACCAAAAAGAAAATGGTTTGAAAAGATAGACACAATACCTCTATGCCTTTGACCTGGTACATTTTGATTTCAAAAGAGAAGCTACTTGCATTGCCATAGTGGTGGTTGAATGTATTCTGAACCAAAGCTAGTCCCATCCTCATGACCACAACTGATTCCCAGGTATCCTTTCAGGAAACACCTCCGAGATTAAGTGGTATTTACCTACTTGGCCTCTTTTGAAGATTGCCCCACAGGTTCTTAACCCCAGAGAAATTCATGCCTCACCACACACCCTGTTCCTACAACAATTAAGTTGGTTTCTTTTCACCACAATGGTCACATGATGAAAGAAAGAAATTTTTAAAAAAGAAAAGAGAAAAAAAAGGGCTGGGTGTCCTGGTTGACTTTGTAAAGTTCCCAGCAAAAAGATCCTCTGAGTTTTCTGAGTCTCAACATGTTTCCTCCTGGGTCTGTGTAAACTGAGATAAAAGTGGAGAGTGCTGGAGCAGCAGCTGCTAGCAGTGGTGACACTCATTGTTGTGTAAGCTGGGATTAGGAAGCCACCTGTCTCCTCAAACTTGTTGCAATTCAGTCACTTGAAGAAAAAAAAAACTTTCAGATGAGGGTGTCAATGCCTAACCGAGAAGAAAGGTACAACCTAGTCCAGTGATGGCGAACTTTTTGAGCTCGGCGTGTCAGCATTTTGAAAAACCCTAACTTAACTCTGGTGCCGTGTCACATATAGAAATTTTTTGATATTTGCAACCATAGTAAAACAAAGATTTATATTTTTGATATTTATGTTATATATTTAAATGCCATTTAACAAAGAAAAATCAACCAAAAAAATGAGTTCATGTGTCACCTCTGACACGCGTGTCATAGGTTCATCACTGACTAGTCAATAATCAATATGAAATGAAATTTACAATCAGAATTCTCATCAGCCTTAGTCGGTGCTACCCATCCCATAGCAGTGCTCCTTTTGATGTATTTGCCACAGCGTTACCAGCTACGTAAATATTGAAAATCTTATTTCTCAGAATAATTTGTAGAACTTTTAGGAGATACAAACATTACCTGAATAAAGTATACTTGAAAAGGCTCTCTCTTGTCATAAGTAATTAGAGTGTTAGACAAAGATCTGGTCTAACCACTTTCTTAGTGTAGATTCCAGAGCCAAGACAGGATGTGTCACTGATTATTATTAAGCACATTTCTAATGTGGGGATTTGCCCTTCATCATCTGTCACATTCCTATGGCCTACAACTATGGCTGGCCCTATGGAAGTGTTTAATAAATGCTTGTTCAACTAATGACTATAGCAACAAGCGTCTTCTAAGTGAGTGCCTACAGGGACATTAACAAGGAATATGGCCACAGAGTGGAATTGTGTCCTCACGCTCTGGCTCCAGATGGAGGGACCCAGAGACAACCCATCAGGAAAAGGATACATGATATTTTTTTAGACTCTCAGCTTCTCCATTTGGCTAATTATTGCAAGAGTGTTCCCCCATCCCCCTGCCAAAATGCTTCATTTCTCAGAATACTATTTCGGTGTCACTGGTTTCTTCCTTACCAGTTCTATTTCCAGCTCTCTGCCTTTTCTTATAATGACCTTTAGGTGATAAATTAGTAATAATAAAAATCAATAGAGAAAAGGAAAGTTTTCTTGTTTGGGAAATAGAAGTGAGTTTTATGTTAGGGAAAATGGAGCCTTGCAGAGGGACTGTCCCCTCGTTTTAAATGGACCCGCCTGGCTGCTGGGAAATAACAAATATTTATGGGCCTCCCCTCGTCTTAAAGGGCCACCTAATCCTGCACACTTGAAAACTTACATTAGGAATAACCACATGCTGGCCCTCCGGAGCCCACAATACTCATTTAGCAATTTAAAATATTTAAAAAACACATTTTATTTCTTAGTCATTTTTGAAATCAGTCTCTTTCTATTGTAAAATAGCCTTTCAATCTCCGCCCAGCACATCATTACAGACTCCACTGCCCCTCCCACTGTGCACTGAGGAGTCTCAGGCCCCGAGGGGAGATGCAAGGAAACATAGAGCAAATGCCATTTCAGCAAGTTTGTAAGGGACCATCATAACTTTTGTGATGCTTGGTGTGCTTTGCTTATAAATCATCCTACGGAGATGACTGTCCGTTAAGATGAGAGATTTTTACTGTGCAAAGATTAGAGTTCCTGTTGATATTTGCCAAACTGGGTTCAACCTGTGGGAAACCTAGTCTCTGGTCTTAGAGGATGTACAGCACACTGAGAAGATATTTAAATTTTTGACTGAAGTGTGACTGGCTCATTTCTGCATGCTCTTCTGAGTGTATGCCAACTCTTTCCTCCCCCTTTCCCTTGCCGGCTGAAGGGCCCATCACCGAGCCTTGTTGGTCCCATCTCCTAATATATCTTGAATCCGTGTTTCTATATGTCTGTATTGTGTTACGCTGCTTCAGGCTATCATCATTTATCACCAGAATTTCTGCCAAATTCGTCTCCCTTTTACTTGCCTTATGTCCTTTCAACCCTTTCTCTGCCATCAGGGAGGGATTTGATTCAAATGTCGCATGGGAAATTCTTACCAAGTCCTGCCTGGTACAGGAGCTGCTTTTCTTCCAGTCTTCGTGTTCACTGTTTTTCACCTTGTCCTACGCCACCCCCCCCTTTCACCTCCTATTCCCCAGGCTTGTCTACATCCTTAAAGATGCTATGTTCCCTTGAGGTCTCTGTTATCCCTGAATCCAGAAATACTCTCCTGCTTCTTCTCTCTGAATGGCATCCTCCATAAAATTCCTGTTCATCCTTGAGGTTTCATTTTAGGTGGCAGTCGTCTTCCCATAGAACTTTTCCTGACCTTCCAAGTTAAGATTAGGCACCCACCTATCTGCTCCCAAACTGCCCCCTTCCCAGCTAACTGGCTGATTACTTACCCAGCCCCTTCCCTATTTAAGGAGCTCCTAAAGGGCAGAGTCTGTATTTATCAGGTTACCATTTGTATTATCAGCATCCAGCACAGTAATGGGCACTTAGTAGGTACGAAATAAATATTTATTGAATTTTTAAAAGTTGAAAATTCAGCACTCCCTTAATCAATTATAAAAAAATAAAAAATACTTTATTGCCCTGACCAGTATGTGCAGTGGTTGGAGCATCAGCCCATGGATCAAAGGGTCTCAGGTTTGATTCCAGTCAAGGGCAAGTACCTAGATTGCAGGTTCGATCATGCCATTTGGGATGAGTGCAGGAGGCAACCAATCAATGTGTCTCTCTCACATTGATGCCTCTTTCTCTTTCTCTCTCTCTATCTCTCTCTCTCTCTCTTCTCTCTTTCTCCCTCCACCCCTCCTGCCCTTCCACTCTTTCTAAAAAAAAAATAAATCAATGGAAAAATATCCTCAGGTGAAGATTAACAAAGAAACAAACAAACAAAAATACTTTATTAGGGTGTTCTGACAACTATTATAAAATGTCAAATATTTCAAATAAAATTGTGATTTTCAGTTACCTTTTCAATATTATAGATTTCTTACACCACACACACATACACATACATATACACAAACTCAATTTTCCTCTAGTTACTAAAGTTTAAAATAAGTCCCTTGTAATTAATTAGCTTAGTGCATGTATACATTCTTTTTACTTGACATAAAATCATAGTCCACAATAGACTAAGAAAGGGAGAGATTCAGCTGCTGATGTTTTAGTCCTAATTTTCTCAAATTCAAAGGATAATTTGGCCAACTGAAAATAGTCACTTAAAACGTGGACAGAATTTGTGGATGTCAAGACACATATCATTAGGACTAAATCTTGAAAACAGCCACAGTCTGTATAAGAAAATAGCTGTTGGGCCCTTACTGCCAAGAGCCAGTTTAATGAAACAGTATGCTAATGATAGCAGTGAGGTGGCTCATTTGAAAAAAACAAAAACAAAAAAACAGGGGAACTGTGAGGCTGGTGGTTGCCATTAGGAAGGCGGCAGCCTGCGGCATTAGTAGGTACTAAAAACCAGGGGACTGTGCGTCACCGAATGGTGTCTTTGTGAGTCATCGTATACCTGTCCCTGGACGGCAGCCTGAAAGTAGAATCACTTTCTTACTCTAAATAGTTTTAATATAGTAAAAAGCCCTTTTTTTGAAACATGTAGAAGCCAATGTGAACTTTTAAAAATCCTTACAGTCCATAAAAACAAGAACGGCAGCATTTACTAATAGTTCATCAACAGGAAATGAGTAAAAGCATGTCATAGCAGTGCTTTCTGAATGTTTGGTTTCATTTGACAACATACTTCTCTCTTTTCTCTCACGTGTTTACTTCAATAAAAGACCTTTTATTGAGGCTCATATAATATTTCAATTACATCTTCATCTTCAATTTATTGACATAATGGTCTTGTAATTGCCTTAGATCAGCCGTGGGCAAACTACTGCCCACAGGCCGGATCCGGCCCGTTTGAAATGAATAAAACTAAAAAAAAAAAAAGACCGTACCCTTTTATGTAATGATGTTTACTTTGAATTTATATTAGTTCACACAAACACTCCATCCATGCTTTTGTTCCGGCCCTCTGGTCCAGTTGAAGAACCCATTGTGGCCCTCGAGTCAAAAAGTTTGCCCACCCCTGCCTTAGATGCTAAGCCTTATTTTATACTAGAGGCCTGGTGCATGAAGATTTGTACAAGAATAGGCCTTCCTTCCCCTGGCTGCCAGCACCGGCTTCCCTCTGGCACCCGGGACCCAGGCCTTTGCTCTGGCCAGAGCTTCCTTCTGCCTTCACTCCAGCCCTGTTGCCCTCCTGTAGCTTCTTCTACCCCCCGCACCCCTCCTCATAGCAGGAGTCCTGCCCATCCCTGGCCGCTCCACACCTGTGCATGCACATGCTGCCCAGAGGCCCAGAGCAGCTGGGGCGGGGCGGAACACCTGCATCCTGGCCCAACCACTGCCATCTTTGTCACTTCAATTTGCATATTCCCTCCTTATGGGCACCACCATCTTTTGTTGTGGAGTGATGGTTAATTTGCATATTCTGTCTTTATTAGATAGGATGAATGATTCCTATGTCTTTATTCAATTGATTTCTTTTCTTTTGAGTATTACCTAGCAGAGAGAATTCTTAGGATCTACTTGCTAGTATAGATTCCATAACATTTTTTTTTATGTATTAAATCGGGGATCACTTTCATTTCATTGCTTTTCCATAACACTTTTTCAATATTACTATTTCGGTGTTGTTTAGTCCTTTAGCCCTTTACCTTATCATGTTATCAGTGAGTTGAGAGTGAAGAATCTTAAGTAAAAATATTTTTATTAAAGCATAAAAAAAGATTGGCCTTTATGGGGAAACAGTTAGTCAGCAGGTACTTGTGGCTCAAGTCCAGAAGGATGCTTGTGTGGAGAAATGGAGAGAGAGCCCGGGTGTCCATAAATTATAAGGTAGGTGCCCCCATTACCCTGGGGGAGCAAAACTCTCCCTCCATGTGACTGCACTTCATTCCTCATTGTTTCTGAGAAGCTTTGCACAGATTTCTGGGAAACAGTAGTTTGCCCTGACCACACACCTTAGAGCTCAGGAGCTACTTTGCTGCTCCTGTTGTTGTTTTTAACTAACTTTATACTCATACTTTCCCTCTTCTTTATGCTTGAACTGTAGCATGGTTTTCTTCTCCCTTATACCACAAAATATAATCTTCCTCTTATGGGACATGAGACTGTTTCTTTAAAGCTAGGATTTCCTGCTCCACTGGGAGAAGACTATTTCCTACTCTGAGTCTCAGCTGAAACTTGGTCTCCACTTTCAAATATGTTACCATCGTCATTTCCTTTATCCAACTCACTACCTTTCCAACTAATTACTTTTCTAATATTTACCCTCTTTTGTTCTTTATATTCCACTAGTAGCCCGGTGCATGAAATTCGTGCACTGGGGTAGCGGGGGGAAGGGGCCCCTCAGTCTGGCCTTCACCCTCTCCAATCTGAGACCCCTCAGGGAATGTCCAACTACCTGTTTGTGCCCACACTTTTAACAGATAACAGCTCCATTGTTGTTTCTTTCTTATGCTTAAAACCATTAGAATTAGTAGGTATTCAAAGTGTGTATACATTTTGGGGGGACACCCTGTATATCTCTAGTCAGCAGTGAAATAAACCAACAGCAGATTTGGAACCCCCAGACAGGGAACCTCGCTCACTCCCCACATGTTTCCCCACTTCACTTTCCCCCTTCGTGGGCAGCAGGAGAATCAACGTTTTCTCTCATTAATTCGGAAAAGCACGTCCTGTCACCCGCTGCCCGGCAGGAGTGCGCTAGGCCCCAAGCAAGCGAGGCTCAATCAGGGCAGCCTTTGCTCATGGGTGCTGGCACCCAAAATGCACATTCCTCCTCTACAGTCGCCCCGACTATCCCACTGTTTCACTGAGAGGACAGAATTCCTCTCTGCCTCTGGGTTCTTGATCTTGAACGCTGACCGAAGGCACCTCAGTGAGGGCTGCCCACACCCACCAGGTGTGTCTATCTGCACCTGCTCCCGCCTCAGCACCTGCATTAACCCCCCAGAGGTGATCTCGTAGCTGCACTGGCCTCCGTGGGAACAGGGCATCACCACTCCACCCTCTCACTGTCATCTCACAGGCGCCCACCCTCAGCACCCAGAACACCCAGACACTCTCCAAAGGACGTGAGCGCATCAGAGGGGATGTGTGCACATCCTGTGGGGGTGTTAGGCATGCCAAGTTGATGGAAGTGCGGTGGAGAGGCAGGGGGGAATTTGTGCACGCCTTGGTTTGCAACTGTTGAAGGCGTGGGAGGGTGACAGTGTGCTGGGGGATGTTCGCACGCCAGGGGGGGATGTGCACACCAGAGGCCTCTGGCTTTGCAGATCCGCAAACCCCCGTGGTGCGGCCAGGAGGATGTCAGTCTGGCCCACCATGGTGGCTGTCCCTGCGATCCTGCACCTTCTGGGCCAGGAGGTGGATCTTGCACAGCCACTCCCGGGTGCTGATGGCCTGCAGGCGCTACTTCAGCTCAGCCTGCAGGCTCCGCTTGACGTGCTCACAGCTGTCACCACCGCCATGTGGGGAGTACAGGCCGCCCTCCACCAGCCTGCCTCCCCTGTCCAGAGGCTCTCTGTGCTGCTCACCTGCCCAGAGTGACTGGGGCTGGGTGGAAGCCAGGCGTCCTGCCCTGCCCAACCTCAGCCGATCCACCCCTGTGCGAGCTGCCACTCCGCCGGGAAGGGTCACGGATCCAGGTCCCGGGACCTTGGACAGCCTCAAGCGCTGCCCCCCGCCCGGAAGAGTCACAGATCTGGGTCCTGGGACAGTGGACAGCCTCCCGCGAGGCCCCCAGCCTGCCAGGTCACAGATCCAGGTCTGGACTGCGGACAGCCTCAAGCACTGCCACCCGCCCGCCAGGTCACGGATCCGGGTCCCAGGACCACGGATAGCTTCAAGCACTGTCACCCGCCCGCCAGGTCACCGATCCAGGTCCCAGACCGCGGACAGCCTCAAGTGCTGCTGCCCTGCCTGCCAGGTCATGGATCCGGGTCCCAGACTGCAGACAGCCTCAAGCACTGCCCCCCGCCCAGCAGGGTCACAGATCCGGGTCCCAGGACCGCGGACAGCCTCCCGCGCTGCCCGCTGCCTGGCAGGGTCACAGATCCGGTCCCGGACTGTGGACAGCCTCAAGCACTGCCCCCTGCCCGGCAGGGTCACAAATCTGGGTCCTGGGACTGGACAGCCTTGCCCACTGCCGCCCGCCTTCAGTATGCAAATTAGCCGCCATCTTATTGCTTCAGGGTGGGGGTCCCCACTGGGGTGCCTGGCCAGTCTGGGTGAGGGAATGATGGCTGTTTGCAGCTGGTCACACCCCCTTCAGGGTGGGGGTCCCCACTGGGGTGCCTGGCCAGTCTGGGTGAGGGGATGATGGCTTTTTGCAGCTGGTCACACCCCCTTCAGGGTGGGGTTCCCCACTGGGGTGCCTAGCCAGTCTGGGTGAGGGGCTGAGGGCCGTTTTCAGGCTGGCGAGCGACTGAAGCTCCCAACCTCTCCTTTTTTTCTTTTATTCTGGGATTTATTTACCTTCTATGGCTGTCACTGGAGCTGAGAGCTGGCTTTAGCTCTGAAGCTTGGCTGCAGCTCTGAGACCTCAGCTGCAGCTCTGAGACCTTGGCTGCTGAAAGCAGGTACTGGGTTTGTTTGGGTTCTATAATTGAAACACTGTTGTGGTCCTGCTGGCTAAAGCCCTGCTGGCTGAAAGCAGGTTTCTGGAGTTTGTTTAGCTTCTATACTTGCAACATTGTTTCTTAGAGTGCAAGCTCAGAGGCAGGCAGCGGCAGGCGGGGAACCTTGGCTTCCTCCATCACTGGAGCAAGCAAGCCTCCTGTTTGCTTCAGTGCCTGGCTGCTGGCCGCCATCTTGGTTGGCAGTTAATTTGCATAAGGATATGCTCATTAGCCAATGGGAAGGGTGTCGGGATTATGGTCAATTTGCATGTTTCTCTTTTATTAGATAGGATAAGCTTACAACTCCCTTTCATTTCTCCTGGTCAACTCTACCTGCCGTTATTTTCCTATTCCTTTCAATTTATCTGACACGGGGTGATCAATTAAAAGTAGTCTAGAGTGAACTATGTACTCCTGTTTTTATCTGCATCTGCTGTGTGGCATTGCTTACAGTGAACACAGAGCTTCAGCATGCCTCATATCTCCTTGCTGAGTAACTGGTTTGTAAACCAGGGGATAGAGTGTTCCCCAGATATTCTTGAATCTGTTGCAATTCTTTCCTATCATCCATCTCCCCCAATCGCCTTTCCTGCATCCACCTACCCCTTTGTATCATTTAAGCCTTGTTTTATCTATGTCTTCTTTCTCTCTAAACTTTAGTCACTTGAGACAGGCACAAAAAAAATAGGATTTTGACATAAACCACATTTTGCAGGCCCCTGGAGATCTTGACTCATCCTTGAGCACAGCCTAAGAAGTAGATCTGGGACTGTGGAAAATTCTCCTGTTTCAGTCCTTTCTATCTTTTGGAATTTGGGGGTGTTTTCACAGTCATTTGCCAAGAAAACATTCCAAATCCTCAAGGATCACATATCCCTTAGCGTGTGGTCAATTCCCAGAGACCAAGCCTAATGGGACACTTTTGAGCTTCCTTCTTCCTTCTCCTCCCCCTCGTCCTCCTCTTTCTTCTTCCCCCTTTTCATAAAATTGACTGCAGCTTAGTCTTCATGTGCGATCCAGAGATGTAGAACATTCGTTTGGCACAATTGTTTGGAAAAAAAAAAGTGTGATTTTTACTGGGTGACATAACTTTATGAAGATAGTTTTTTGTTTGTTTGTGGGTTTTTTTTTGTTTGTTTTGGTTTGGTTTCTTTTGCCCTGCTGTGCTTTGTTAAGGGTGAGCTTTTTATACAAGAGTAAATATTGCCAGATTAACAAGATGTTTTCAGATGGTATAAAATAAGCCATGAGTAGAATGGCTCTATCCTATGGATTCAATAATTGCTGTCACTTTCAGGAAAAAAAAAAGAGAGAGTATTTAAAAATACTTATTTCAACCTATGGTAATCTGGTCCTCCTTTCTACACATACTGCTTTCTAAATAATAGTGGCATTCTTTCCTTTTCCCTCCTGTATGTACTTCTGTACTACGTTATGTGGGTAATATAGCCTGGGTGAGCTTATGAAATAGTGTAGTACAATTTATTATTAACAACTAGAGGCCTGATGCATGATAATTTGTGCAAGAGTTGGCCTTCCTTCCTCCAGCTGCTGGCATCGGCTTTCCGCAGGCACCTGGGACCCGGACTGGCTTCCCCCAGGCCACCCACAGGTACCCAGGACTTGGTCTGGCTCCACCGCCCACCCCCCCGCCCCAGGCCCCAGCTTTGTCAGGAAGGATGTCCAGAATGACGTCTAGAAGATGTCTGGTCTAATTAGCATATTACCCTTTTATTATTATAGATAATGATAGCTAACATATGTCAACTGCTTACTTGTCCAAGATCATGCAAATAGTAAGAGATAGAACTGGGATTGGGTCATATGGTAGGTGTACACATAATGTTTTAAGATATTGCCAAACTATTTTCCAAAGTATTGAATTACTTCACATTCCCAAGAGCAGTGGACAAGAATTCCACTAAATCCACATCCCTGACAATACTGGGTATGGCCAGTCTTTTTAACTTTGGACATTATAATCTGTGTTAGTGTTTTCTGATTGTGGTTTTAATTTGTATTTCCCTAGTGACTAATGTTATTGACCGCCTTTTTATGTGCTTACTTGAATATGGTATATTCTTTGGTAATGTGACTGACTATGCAAATATTTTGCCTACTTATTAATTGGGTTGTTTGTTTTCTTATTATTGAGTTGTGAAAGTTTTTATATATTCTTGAGCCAAGTTTTTTAAATCAAATAAGTTATTTACTTATGTTTTCTGCTAGTGTGTGGATTAATTGTTTATTCCCTTAACATATTTTGCAAAGAAAATGTTCAATTTACTAAGTCAAGTTTATCATTTTTTTCCCCATTTGGATTGTGCTTATGGTGTTGTATCTAAGAAAACTTTATCTAACTAAGATAACAAGGATTTTTTTCCTAGTTCTTTTCTAAACATGCTGTGGTATTAGGTTTCATCTTTATATCTGTGATCCATTTTTTGTTAATGTTTATTTCTAGTGCATAATATGTATCAAAGTTCTTTTTTTTTGCATAAGGCTCTCAGGTATTTCAGCATCTTTTGTAAAAAGATGTTATTTTCTCCACTGAATTGCCTTTGAATCTCTGTTAAAAATCAATTTACTGCTTATGTGTGAGTCTATTTTTGGTGTCTCATTTCTGGTCCACAGATCTATTTACTTATCTTTACTCCAATACCACACTGTCATTATTACCATAGCTTTAAAATAAATCTTGAAGTCAGGTAAAGTAAAACCTCCAACCTTGTTCTTTTAAAAAGTTGTTTAGCTATTCTACGTCCTATGTGTTTTCAGAAGATGTTTAGAATCAGCTTGTCAATTTCTACAAAAATGTCTGCTGAGATTTTGATTGGGATTTTGTTGACTCTAAAGTTCAACTTGAAAAGAACTAGCAAGTTAGTGTTGTCTTACCTCTCAATTTTGTTGGCTTTTAAAAACACTTTTCAACAATATTTTAAAGTTTTTCAAGTATAGGTCTTGCTCTTACATTGTTAGAGTTACCCCAAGTATTACACATTTTGATGCTATTGTAAATTGTATAGATTTATTCATTTAAATTTCTATTATATAAAAATATAATTTATTTTTGATTATTTATCTTCTATCCTAAAAATCTGCTAAAGGCTAAACACATTCATGAGTTCTAGTAGCTTCTTTGTAGATCACATGAGCATCAAGTTACCATAAGCATCAAGGAAAGCAGGCTGCCACCCCTTCCACACGGTGCTGAAATCCCCTCAGCTAAATATCCAAGTTTATTGCTTACAAGTTCTACCTCCCACCCGACACTAGAACACAACTCTGCCAAGAGTTCTGCCACTTCATGACAGGAATGCCTTTCCTCCCATGTCCAGTGACATCTTCTTCATTTCTGACTGAGAACACACCAGAATCACGTCCCACATTCATATTTCTAGCAACATCCTGTTCATGGTGCTATATATATTCTCTAAGACAATGGAAGCTCTCTCTACTGCTCTCTTTGCTTCTTTCCAAGCCTTCACCAGAATCATTTTTTAAAAATTTATCTTTATTTTTGAAAGTATTACTCTCCCCCCCACCCCCGCCGCTTCCCCAGGCCTAACACACTATTGTCTGTGTCCATAGGTTATACATATATGTATACAAGTTCTTTGATCTTTCTTCCTGTTCCCCTCTCTCCCTTACATCTGAGATTTCTCAGTCTGTTCTATGCTTTCATATCTCTGGATATATTTGATCATCAGTTTATTGTGTTCATTATATTCCATATATAAATGTGATCATTTGATATTTGTCTTTCTCTGACTGGCTTATTTTGATTAGCACAATACTCTCTAGGTCCCTCCATGCTGTCTCAAAGTGTAAGGGATCTTTCTTTTTGTAGCTGCCTAGTATTCCATTGTGTAAGTGTATCACATCTTTTTTATACACTCATCTACTAATGGGCACTTGGGCTGTTTCCAAATCTTAGCTATTGTAAATAGCACTGAACAGAATCACTTTTAATATCCATATTTCTACCAACTGCATCTTCAAGGCAATCTAGAGTATTTTTTCTACAATGTACCTCAAAACTATTCTGGCCTCTACCTGTTAGGCCACTTGCACATTTATAAGTGTGTGGTAGAGAAGCACCTCACTTCTTGGTGTCAGAATCTGTGTTAGATTCCTTGGGCTGCCACACAAATTGCCACAAACTTGGGTGACTTAAAACAACAGAAGTTCAGCCCTAACCACTTTGGCTCAGTGGATAGAGCGTCAGCCTGCAGACTGAAGGGTCCCAGGTTCGATTCTGGCCAAGGGCACATGCCCAGGTTGTGGGTTCAATCCCCAGTGGGGGTCATGTAGGAGGCAGCCAATCAATGATTCTCTCTCATCATTGATGCTCCTATCTATCTCTCCCTCTCTGAAATCAATAAAAATATATTTTAAAAAAAAAACAAAAAAAAAACAGAAGTTCATTCTTTCTGTCCGGAGACTAGAAGTCCAAAATCGTGGCATTGACAGGGTCATGCCTCCCCTGAAGGCTCTAGGGAAGAAGCCTTCCTTTACTCTTTCCTTGCTTCTCATGGTTGCCAGCAATCCTTGGCATGCAGCTCTGTCACTCCAATTTCTGTCTCTGTCGTCAGATGGCCTTCTTCTGTGTGTGTGACTTCACAGGCCTTTTAGTAAGGACACCGGTTATGGGATTTAAGGGTCACCTTAATCAAGTATGACCTCATCCTAACTTGCAAATAAAGTCACACTCACAAATACCAGAGGTTAGCACTTCAATGTTTTGGGGAGACACACTTCAACCCACATCATTGGGTTATCTTTTTATTGTTGAGTTGTAAGAGTTATCTACACATTCCAAATACAAGTACCTTACCAGATGTATAATTTGCAAATATTATCTCTCATTTTGTGGAATAGCTTTTTACTTTGTTGATGGTGTGTTTTGAAGCACAAAAGTTTTTAATTTTAATAAAGTCTAATTTATTTATTTTTTGTCCCTTGTATTTGTTTTATGGCACTTAGCATCTAAAAAACCATGTCTATTCCAAGGTCATGAAGATTTACTGTTATGTTTCTTCTAAGGGTTTTCCATTTTCCAGCTTTAGCTCTTTCATTTAGATCTATGATCCGTTTTGAGATAATTTTTTTATATGCAGTGAGGTAGTTTAAACTTATTGTATTGCATGTAGGTATCTTGTTTTCATAGCACCATTTGGGAAAAGATTACTGTTTCCCCATTTCCTTGTCCTGGAACCTTTTTTATTTAAACTAGTTGAATCCATAAACATGAAATGCCTTTCCATTTACTTAGGTGTTCTTTAATTTCTTTCAACGGTGTTTTGTAATATGCAGTATATATGCCTTACATTTCTTTTGTAAGATTTCTTGTGTTTAATTATTTTTATGCTATTACAAATGGATTTGTTTACTTAATGTCATTCTTGGATTGCTTGTTGCAAGTGCACAGAAATAATTTTTGCATATTGATCTTACTCCAATCGAGCTGAAATTAAGTGTTACTTCTAATAGTCATTTTATGGCTTCTATAGGATTTTCTACATACAGTATAATGTCATCTATGAATAGTTATAATGTTACTGCTTTTATAACCTGAATATTTTCTATTTCTTTTTCTTTTCTAACTGCTCTGGCTAGAACCTCTGGTATAATGTTGAATAGAACTAATGAGAACAGAGACTCTTGTCTTATTCCTGGTTTTAGGGGGATACATTTTAGCTTCTTACTATTAACTATTACTGTGTTTTTTATTATAAATGTTCTTTATGCAGTTGGAAATTTTTTTTCTATTCTTAGTTTATAGAGTGTTTTTCTTATGAAATTATATAGGATTTTAGCAAACATTGTTTCTGCATAAATTGCAATTATTATCAAGGTTGTGGCCTTAATTTTATTAAAATGGTGAATTATGTATTAATATGGTGATTTTTTTTTATTCCTGGGGTAAATCTCACTTGGTCATAGTGTATAAACCTTTTTCTATTTTACTGGATTTGGTTTGCTAATATTTTGTTGAAAATGTTTACTTCCATTTCATAGGGGATATTATTCTGTAGTCTTGTTTTGTTGGTGATGTCCTTGTCTGCTTTTGGTAGCAGTGTAATTCTTCCCTTTATAGATTGAGTTGGAAAGTGTTTTCGCCTCTTCTACTTTTGGAAAGAATTTATGTTAATTCTTCTCTAAAGGTTGGGTGCTATTCACTAATGAAGTCATCTGGGACTAGCTTATTTGTGGGAAGTTTTCTGGTTAGTAATTCACTCACTTTACTTGAAGATGTATTCAGATTTTCTTTTTCTTCTTGAGTTAGTTTCATTGCTTTGTTTCCTTCTAGGAACTTATTCATTCTAGGTTGTCTAATTGGTTTGCATACAGTTTGTCCAGAGCACTGTCTTATAATCCCCCTTTGTTGTCTCTGTAAAATAGTAATGAATTTACTACAGGCATGCGCCTTCCAAATCCCAGCCTTGTGCACTCATAGCTTATAGAAGAAATAATGGGCTCACTGCCTCCCGCACCCACCTTCGGAGCAGCTCCACTGGCTGAGAACTCCATTTCTACCTCTTGTCTCAACTCCCACCAGTGCAGCCCTACTTAACAGCAACCTGCAGTTCCCTCTACTATTTTTTAACAACAACCACCGTGGCAGCCTCCAGCCCTGCTGAGCGGCTTGCCTGGGCAGCCCAAGTAATCCCCCTAGGCACCAATGATTGGTTTTGTTTGTATTCTGATTATAAAGTTCCATAGTTTTGAAGCCATATATGAGATTTTTTTCCCCTACGTTCTCTTTTTGTAGTGTGTGCTTATTTGCAGAAAATGAGGTTTTTCAAGGTTACGTATGTTGCATTGTAGGAGAAACACTTTTTCTATGTTACTAGAAGTCTTTTTTATTTCTGTCTTCACTTAGTACTAATGTACAAAAATAATACAGTGTAGTACTTATTCTCTGCTTTTGTGGACTGAGATGGATACTTCAAGAAGATGACACCAATCCCACTTCTAGGAATATATCCCAAGAAACCAGAAACACCAGTCAGAAAGGATATATGCACCCCTATGTTCATAGCAGCACAATTTACAATAGCTAATTTGGAAACAACCTAAGTGCCCATCAGTAGATTAGTTGATTAAAAAACTGTGGTACGTCTACACAATGGAATACTATGCTGCTATAAAAAAAGAAGGAACTTTTACCATTTGCAACAGCATGGATGGAACTGGAGAGCATTATGCTAAGTGAAATAAGCCAGTCAGAGAAAGATAAATATCACATGATCTCACTCATATGTGAAATATAATGATCAACATAATTTGATGAACAAGAATAGATCCAGAGACAAATGGTGGTGGGGGGTTAGAGAGCAACCAAAGGACTTGTATGCATGTATATTAGCATAACCAATGGACACAGACACTGGGGCAGTGGGGGCTTGCCCGGGGTGGGAATGGCTGGCTGGTGGGGGGGGGGGTCATTTGGGGGAAAAGAAGACTTATGTAAAACTTTAGACAATAAAAAAAAGAAGATGACACCAGAAATCTGAAAACAAAACAGAAACAAATCTTATATATCTTGCTCTGCTTATTTGTATATGAAAGGCCCACATATTTGCAGGAGGTGCATTTGCATGTGAAGAAGAAACATATTGAGGGGGATTAATTATAATACATAACGGAGTTTAAAACTTCTGATATAAAGTAACTATGAAGGTTAATTAAAATGTGTCTTATTCAAACCAACACACTCTACCCCTGAAACTCAACAATGTAAATTATATTTCCATAATTATTAAATTAAAATGTCTTTGAAATGTAATTAGAACCTCTTATTTGTCATTGCTGAGACATATTTAAAATTCCCTCTATTCAAGTAATAACCTGGTATTTTTTAATCTTGGTCCCAAAGTGATTTCCAACAATGCTTTTGGAGCCACTTAAAGTAGAGGAAAAGTCATTCATTTTATTATTGGGTATCAGGTATTATAGGATACAAGTCAGTGTTCTTTTTCATATAATTTCCAGAAATGTTGAATTTTCCATCTCTTCTGCATTTGAAAATGCCAGGTTTTGAAAGAGAAAAGCTATTCATTCTTTAAGTACATTGCAGACACTACTTAATAGAAAGCCTCCTTACCTCCTCCCCATACTATCTGCCTACACTCGCACTGACACACTTCAATGGTGAATGTGGGTCTTTATCACAGTACACCAATCTATAAACTGTGTACAGTACCAACACCAACCTCTCTGGGATTTTATTAAAGAGCATGAGTACTCAGATTACCACTATGTTTAAGGAAATGCTGGATAATCATACGATATTAATTTTAGTACCATATTTATAGTATTGTTTCAACTATATATAAAAAAACACAACATATTAAACAGAACATCTATGGCAAGTTAATAATATCAATAGAATAGTTCCTAAAATTCTGATTTCTTGTGTTTTATTTTGCCTATTCATTGGGAGTTTTTTAATATAAGTAGAGTGCTAATAATAATCAGAAAGGTTGAGGATTCTGGAAATATTTATAGCAAAAAAGGGGGGTGAAAGAAAGAGAGAAAAGACTAGGAAGGAGGAGGAGCCAGATATAATGTTCCTGATGTCTGAATGAAATACATGCTTGTTGAGGCCAGGATCTCAGTCTTCTTTGCATTTAACCACTTTAAACTGAACAAAACATGCCTTCAGTGCTCAACAGAGAAGACATTTGATAAATATTGCCGTAAGGTGACTTCGCATTAATTAATTTCTTAGCAAGAATTCAGGTTTAAAGGTAAAGTATATTTTTATTCAAAAAGCTATTTCTTGCAATTAAAGTCAGAGGACAGAATGAGCTGCCATCAGAAGTAGCAATCTCCCCATCACTCCAAGTGTTGAAACGAATGTTGACTAAATCGCATGAGTGCATTATTCATGACAATAACATCCTCTCCGGGGCTGAAGAGTTCTCTGACAGAACTGCAGAACATTTTCCCCATGGATTTTATTGTTCTCCACCAAAAAGTTTCACGCTGGAACTTAGGAGCTGGGAAGATATTGTTTCAGCCACCCCTGGCATAGCTCCTAAAAAATAGAGATGGGAAGAACATCCTTTGGGCCCGGAAACATGTTAAATAGGAATTTTTGAGACACTGCATTCAAATGCTCATCTATGATTAAATCACTGCATGATTTGAAGTCAGTGGTTTGTGGTTGGTATCTTTTTAAAAATATTTTTTAATTGATTTCAGAGAGGAAGGGAGAGGGAAAGAGAAATAGACATCAATGATGAGAGAAAATCATTGATTGGCTGCCTCCTGCCGCCCCACACCGGGGATGGAGCCTACAACCCAGGTATAATCCCTGACCTAATCTTAATTCTTGCTAAGGAATTAATTAATGGTTCACAGGTTGATGTTCAACCAGTGAGCCATGCCAGCCAGGCTGTGGTTGGTATCTTTATGTGTATATAGAACAAAGATGATACCAAGAATTGCTGATGAGTCATTAAAACTTTGTATTTTCAATGTCAAATACAATGGCTCATTGTCTTACCTCCTTCAGGTCTTTGCTCAAATGTCTTTTCATTGTGGAGGCCGTAGCTGACCACTGTACTTAAACTACAGTGCTCTCCCTACCCCCTTACACTACCTTAGTGTTCTCTTGGGTGCTTAACAACTTTACTGTACCACATTTGATTTACCTATTTTATTTCTTGTCAGTTTCCCTCTGGTAGAGTATAAGCTTCATGACGGCAAGGATTTTCATGGTTTTTCCACTGCAATGGCCCTAATACTTACAATGCTTACCATAGACAATCAGTGAAATATGCTGAATTGGAGTAATAGGGAAAACACAGGGTCTGTCTTGCCGTTTGTAGTTCATTGCCTAACACACCTGTCTCTCCCATCAACTGTGAATCTCTTACAAAGTCATTCACAAAAATGAAATAGGCATGTGCATATCCACAAACTAGAGTCATGTACCGCACAAAAAACTACATATGTGATGGTGGCCCCATGAGATTACAATAGAACTGAGGAATTCCTATTGCCTAGTGACCTCGCAGTTGTGGTAATATCTTAGCACAGTGCATCCTCAGAACTGCAGGGGACCTTTTCCCCGGGGATTTTATAGTGTGGTGATGCTGGTATAAACAGACTGACTATGCTGCCATCATATAAACGTATAACATATACAACTATGTGCACTACATATACTTGATATGATAACAAATGACTGTGTTACTGGTTTGTATATTTACCACACTATGTTTTTATTGTTATTTTAGAGTGTATTTTCTTTTTTAATATATTTTTATTGATTTCAGAGAGGAAAGGAGAGGGAGAGAGAGAGAGAGAAACATCAATGATGAGAGAGAATCATTGATCGGCTGCCTCCTGCACGCCTCCTACTGAGGATTGTGCCCGCAACCCGCGCATGTGCCCTTGACTGGAATCAAACCTGGGACCCTTCAGTCCGCAGGCTGACGCTCTATCCACTGGGCCAAACCAGCTAGGGCAAGAGTGTATTCTTTCTACTTATAAAAAAAAAATTTTGCTGTAAAACACCAGCCTCATACATTTCATTTCCCTTATCACTTGATTGCATCATTTTCTCTTGTGCTTGATTTAATCTCATGTTGTTTTATACAGTAACATGCTGTACATGTTTGTAGCCTAGGAGCAATAGGCTGTGCCATATAGCCTTGGTGTGTAGTACACTGTACCATCTAGGTTTGCATAAGTGCACTCTGATGTTCACACAATGACGAAATTACCTAATGACATTTTTCAGAATGTATCCCTGTCATTAAGCAGCACATGACTGTACTGATGCTACTTATATTACGTCTCAGTCTTGTTGAGTAAAATGGAGGTGTGGGAGCAAACAATGAGACAAGATGCTCAAGTACCAACTACCTACTATGTGTCAGGCATTATGCAAAGCACTTTGTATCCATCATGTCATTCATTTACCACTAAAATCCTATGAGATAGTTGTTATAATCTCTGCTTTTCAAGGTAAAATCAAGTCTCAGAAATCTTAAGAAATTTGTTCAGAGTCACATAATCTATTACAGTAAAAGAACTAAAATTCAAATCCAGGTCTATCTGACTGTGATAAGGAAAGTGTCTTCTCAAATAGAGTATCTGAGTTACTCCCTGCTCAAAATTCTCTCATGCTCTCACACTCCACAGATTCTTAAAAGTTTTGATATACTAGTAGATAATACTTACCTGTAACACCTCTATGTTTATTTACATGTAAGTGTCAATTATTGAAATCAGATCAGCATTTCAGAGAGTGAGAGTTCACTGAGGGAAGGGGGAAGGGAACTTTGTGGACCATAATGAAGGGGGATATTTTTTGTTTAATTTTGTCTTCATATGGTACAAAATTCAAAAAGCACAAGAGTGTACACAGGAAATCATCCTCTGTCCACAGCCACACACTCCCTCCCAAGGCAAGAGCGACTCATGCCTCCTTCCTGAGAAAGCCGGGCCAAGCTTTAAAAAGAAGATCAGCCCAGCTGGTGTGGCTCACTGGCTAAGCATCTACCTATGAACCAGAAGGTCACAGTTCCATTCTCAGTCAGGGCAGATGCCCAGGTTATGGGCTCAATCCCCAGTGTGGGATGTGCAGGAGGCAGCCAATCAATGATCCTCTCTCATCATTGATGTTTCTGGCTCTCTCCCTCTCCCTTCCTCTCTGAAATCAATAAAAAAATATTTTTTAAAAAAGAAAATAATACTAATGTTAAACTCCTGTGTTCATTGCCATGCACCTGGCCTTTTTCCCTTAATAAACATATCTCAGGAATGGTGATAGGAGATTTGGGACCAGTGTGTGTGTGTGTGTGTGTGTGTGTGTGTGAGAGGCAGGGGAGGTGGGGGCAGGGGAATGAAGTAGGTCCTGGACGCTTGGATACCTAGAGAAGCAGGAATAGGCAGGGCCCTGGGGAAATGTTTGCCTATTCTGCACCTGGGGGTGATCGATGGGTTTTTGAAAGCTATCTGGGTGCTGCACAATTCCAGAGCAGCAATGATGCCCCAAATGCAGAAATTTGAGGACAAAAAGGGGGGTAGGCAGTAAGGAAAATTGGAGGGGGAAGAAACATATTAATAGTCCAGTGAGTACACTCACGGGTTTACCATAACTTATCCCTTTAACACCCCGTGTCATTAGACAGTAAGTTCCCTGGAGACATGGCCAGGCCTATTTTATTCATCACTGTGCCCTTACTTCCTAGCACATCACTTGGTACCTGTTAGACAAGTGCTCTTGCTCAGCCTTCATCCCTCCATTTAGACCCCTTCAGCTTCCCTACTTCCTTCCTCCTTCATAATGTCCCAGATGCTAAAGCGATTTTCTTCTTCACGTGGAAAACTTCCACCATCCTCTCTATCCCATGCAGTGTCCTTCCCCCATCATGGCTGTGGCTTGGGTTACAGTCTCCCTCTCTTCCTCCCAGTTGCTCCCAAGAATGAGCAAAAAAATAATCTCTTTTCACTTCAGTGGTTTTATTGCTAATCATTAAAAAAGGAGTCATTGGAATATCAAACAAGGAGAAATTGCAACAATTATAAAGGAATTAAGTGGTGTGCAACACGAGTCTGATTTCACCAGCTTCTCACGTCCAGCCCCACCCTGTTTCTTCTGGTTCCTTAGGCAATGCCATTAAATCCAGCTGTGGAGGAAAGGAAGGAAGCCCATGATTCAGGGAAGAAGCCAGAGGCCAGCTCAGACTCCTGTTTTCTTATGTCTCTTCATTTTTTGGTTCATTTGTCTTCTCACACTCCATCTAATTAAAGTCCTTTGGATTAGGCTACTTCAGGTATTTCTATAATTTATTTTCCTACTCTCATCTGAGGCTATCAAGGTGGTCCAATATTAAATAATCAGATGTTTCAAAAAGTCATTTCTATTCTCCTTTTCTAAACAAAGCCTTGTCAATGGCAGGGTGAACACCACTAATGGGTACACAGTGATTTGGTGTCTGGTATATAAGTAGCTGAGTACTTGGCTGCCCCGATAAATATACGACAAATGTCCTATTTATGGATATTTATCACAGATGCTTATTTTTCTTTCATCTTTTTCCCTAAACAGCTGATTATTTCTCCAATATCCACACTTCTACATTCATATAGATACAGAATGATTGCCTGTAATTCCACATATCTCACATAATTATTGCCTGTGATAACCAGGCATCTTTATGAAGATATTACTGTACAATTTTCTAATCTCACTTTACAGTGATGAGTATTGCACAAGTAATCTGCATAATGTCTTCTTGATTATATTTGCTGCATAAGCATTTCAATTTCCTGGTTAGGTTAAATAGTTTATAGTTTTCATTTCATTAGTTAGTTTTTAAAATATACTTTTATGTGAGAATCTGATATTTCAGTGGAAGGAATATCCTCACCAATTCCTCCTAAAAATAATCTGAGAGGTTGCAGATATAATATGAATCTCTATCAAAATTTAAAGAAGAGATCCAAAGAGAATAGAATATTTTAGGTAATCATACCATAGCTCTTCTACAGCCAGGGCACCTGAACCTTTTGTCTTTAGGTTGAGCAGTTCTGCACTGAATCATAGGGTTTGGAGAAGAAACTTTAGATTCCAGCTGCTCAATTTACTGGTTCTGGATTCTTTCTTGGCCAAGTGCCCTAGTTTCTGTTGTTTTTATTATTTTATTTTCACCTAATGATGCTGATCGCATAAGGTTGATTTCAGGATTAAGTGGGGTAATGCCTCCTATATGTTTACAAGCACAGATTCAGGTGCCAGACTATGTGAGTTTGAACTGTGCAGCTTGGGAAAGAGACCAAATGTATCTATGTCTTTGTTTTCTCATCTGTAAAATAGGAAGAATTATAGTGCCTAGTCAAAGGTTGTTGTAAGGATTAAAATAATGTAATCCTGTAAAGCACTTTGGTCCCTGGCATATAATAAGCCCTCAGTGAAAATCAGTAGCTATCATGTGGTATGTGCAAGCATCATGTAAATACTGATCCACTTTCTCACCTGCTATCTGGGATCTGTGTACCAGTTCATCTGTGCTTATCTATTGTAGTTTATCTGTGCTTATCTATTGTAGTTATTGTCTATATATTTAGTCAGATTTTTTTATGCAATGCAAGTGGGTACATAGTAGGTATAGAGAGCATAATTTTGATGTTTTCCACAATTTTATTTATATCTCATTGTAACACACACACATCTTATCTCTCTTCTTGGTCCTTTTTTTTTAAGGCAGGGGCTACCTTTGTCTTAGGATAGCTTTTAGTGTTTAGAAGAGTGCCTTATTAGTAATAAAGTATTTGTGCTTAATAAATATTTCTTGATTGTTAAATTGGTTACCATTTGTGGGCAGAACCCTAACAGCAAATGAATAGGCTCAGGTCATTATAGCAGAGAGTCAATATCAATCTTAAAAGTAAATGTATGAATCAGATTTTATGGAGAGAAATGGAGTTTGGTGTAAATTCAAATTTTGAAATCCTAACATGCTATGTATAATGGAAAGGGTGTGGGGTTTGTCTTCAGTCCTGAAGTCCCATAGTTTGGGGCATGATCTCAGGCAAGTAATTCATAGTGTCTCTATTTCCCCATCTGTGATATGAAGATCATACATCCCCTCTTCCTATTTCACAGCAATGATTAAAATTGTTAACAGAGATAATATATAGGGAAAGTGCCATAAAAGCTATAAAATTAATGTGCGGATTTTAGGATTATTGATATTCTGAGGCAAGCCAATGATTTTAAAGAAGGCACTAGATATTTTTCACTTTTTAAAAATATATTTTATTGATTTTTTACAGAGAGGAAGGGAGAGGGAGAGGGACTTTAAAACATCAATGAGAGAGAAACATCCATCAGCTGCCTCCTGCACACTCCCCACTGGGGATGTGCCCGCAACCAAGGCACATGCCCCCTGACTGGAATAGAACCGGGGACCCTTGAGTCTGCAGGCCGACACTCTATCCACTGAGCCAAACCGGTCTGGGCAAGATATTTTTCACTTTTTAACTGAGCTGGTATTAGTCTTGTCTATTAGATTCATTCTGAAAAGTACATGGTAGAACCCATCAGTCCTTTAGAACACAGGACCTATTAGAGGAGTGAATACATAATTTCAAGATCTTGCCCTTAGAATAAGAGGGATGTGTGCCACCAGTGGAATTAAAGTCTGGAGTAGAGCGAGAGGGAGGAAGACGAGGACTTCTCCCAGTTCTCACACAGTCTGTTTCAGCCCTCAGAATGGATGCTGATGTGCCCCTCCTTTGCCTCTCTGTCTCTATATTCCTTTACATTCTTATCTCAAACCATATCTCCAACTGCAGCCTCATCCAAAGTGTAAGGCTCGGGAGAAGTGGTGAGCATTCCTCCCCCAGTCTTAATAACAACCATGACATATGCCCCTCTAAGTTCTGATCATAAGGGAATTAGAAACTCTACGCAATTTTTTAAAATAAAAATATGCCAGGAGCTCCAAAAAAAAAAAAAAAGAAAAAAGAAAAAGAAGAACTGACCATAGGGGTCTCTGCTCGTTGTAGGAGAGGTGTATCTGGGAAAACCCTCTTGTAGATGTTTCAGGATGGAAGGAAATCAGAGGAGTCACTGAGCCGAAACCCTAATTTTAGACCACGGAGTCATCCTGGCACATTTTATTTGTTCGCCTGAAAATAAGATATTTATTGGAACTCAGTGAATGCTCCCTCGGCTCTGATCCCAGAGACGCTCCTCCATAACTCACCAGAGACTCAGGTCAGTTCTGAGACGATAAGGTACTGCTGAGTCACTGAAAATACTCGGGGTGGACAGTAGAAGGAGAGGGTCCTATGATGAGAAGATGCTGATGTGTTCTCTTATGAATAGAAAAATGAGCCCTAGCTGCTTTGGCTCAGTGGATAGAGTGTTGGCCTGCAGACGGAAGGGTCCCAGGTTCGATTCCAGTCAAGGGCACAGACCAATTGCAGGCTTAATCCCCGGACCTGGTTGAGGCACATGCAGGAGGCAACCAATTAATGTGTCTCTCTCACATTGATGTTTCTCTCTTTCTCTCCCCCCTCCTTTCTGCTCTCTCTAAAAATCAATGGAAAAATATCCTTGACTGAGGATTTAAAAAAAAAGAAGAAGAAGAAGAAGAAGAAGAAAGAAAGAAAAAAAGGGAGGCTGCTCCGGCTCATTCTCAGGGTGAAAGGCATTTCCCATTGAACTGCTCTCCTGACCATGGCCTCTCCCTGAGCCATCTGCACTCTGCCTGGTTCCTATCAAGCCCAATGGTCAGGGAGAATAAGCCAGCTGGCTGAGAGGCAGAGTGTGGTCCAGAGGCTCGGGAACAGTTTGCAACTGTGAGCCAGAGCCAGGATGATTATTGCAGAGTGGGATGCCATGACCCTTGGCATATGGGAGTTGTTAGTTAACACTCTGGAGTCCTTGGGCCGGTTAGGGAAGGGCTGAGAGAAAGCACTTAGATCCCTGCTGAGCTCCTCAGTGTAAATTAGCTTCCTTGTTCTGGTGGCCTGTGCAGAAGGGGGGATTCTCCAACCTTGGAAGCGTGTGTATGGATGTAGGATGGTTTGTCAAGATGGAAAAGAGAGTCAGTTAAACTTAAAAAGTTTTGTTAATCCACAATGCATTCCTTTTTAGAGCAGAAAGGCTTTTTCTTTTAAAAAAAATTATCTTTTTTGTTGAAAATATTATTGATGTCCCTCTATGTTTCCCCATTTACACCTTCCACCCCACTACCCCCACCCCCAGGCCTTCACTCCACTATTGTCTGTGTCCATGGGTTGTGCATATATGCATATAAGTAATTTGGTTAATCTCTTCCTGCCCTTCCCACCTCCATTCCCTCTGAGATTCCTTAGTCTGTTCCATGTTCCCATGTCTCTGGATCTATTTTGTTTGAATCTAATGAACAAAAAAGAAAGGCTGTTTCTTTAGAGCAATCAGTCTGAGGATGTGAGCTGACTGCCAGAATGTAAATGGACATGGACAGAGCAGGTAACTCTTAACACCAGGCTTTACCTCCCCCCCACCCCCCCACCCCCAACCCCGAGCTCTTTACCAAGAGATGAGCTTCGCAGTTAACTTCCCTCCCTGTCTGTTTCCTTCTGTCTGTGCAAACTGGGTGATGACATTGACTCTCTTCACAGGAAAGCACTAGGTGAGGATTAACTAAGTAATGAGAGCAAATTGGAAGGGTGATGGAAATGCTCAATAAAATCGCTGATAGACATCTCCCAGTGGGAGAATCCCTCAATGCTCCTTTCATCTGGGTCTGGGCAGCAGCACGCACCATCACTGCCTTCCGTCTCCTCAAGCCTTCCCCTCGGAGCCCGTGCCTCTGAGCAGCTTTGAACTATTTATTGAAATGACGTCCTGGTTCTCCCGCTAACAGCCAGAGCAGCAAGATTCATTTTCCTCTGTAAGGGGAGAAATGGAGACAGGAATTTGGCCAAATTGCAAGCGATTCCTCCCTGCTCCCATCCCGAAGAAAACAGCTATTCCAAAACATTCCTTCTTCAAGTCACACTTTACAAACTTTCTGGAGAACAGTTTAGTCAAATATGTGTTCAAAATTCTTGGAAATATGAGTGACTCTTGACTGAGGAATTCCACGTTCCTCATCACCACTTGTCTTCTCACTTCCTTTCCTCTTCTTCACACCACAGTGTATAGCCTTCAAGGGAGAATTGAACCACTTTTGCACTTGGAATGAACCAGTTGCTAACCCCACCTGCCCACCCAGTTGCTATGGGTCTGACCAATCTGCTACATAGTGGGGACAGCCTCTGACAGGCTGCTCATTCTCTGGTTATGGGCATGTTCAAGAAAATGTATATATTTGCACAGAACATGGAAAAGTGGACATGAACAGGCTTGACTGGTCATAGTCCACACTTTTTCACTTTTTATCTTCAGATGAGGGATCTGAGACTCTGAGAAGCCTACAGAAGCAACTAGAACCCAGGCCACTTAACTCCTGTATGAGCTTTTCTATCATGGAAGCTTAACAATGTGGGACTTAAAGCAGAGAGGTCGTTGTAGGCGTGAACCTTTAAAAGGCAGAAAAAGAAGTTATGTTTGTACTATGTATCATGGTTTGATCTAAGAATCCACTATGAGGAATATCTACAGCTTATTCTGCATGAGTTAGTGGCTGGGGCATCTACATTCAATTCATTCAAATTTTATATCCAGGGAGTATACATTATAAAATAAAAAGGAGCATTTTTTATTGGCTACTCAGCTAAGTTTCAATGCACTGTGGGTCCCTAAATTTGATCTTGATGAGGGCACTGTGGGCAAGTGGTTACTATATACTAAGGTTTTCACATACTGTGTTAATTTTATGTGTCAACCTGACCGGGTCACAGGTTGCCCAGACATTTGGACAGACCTTATTCTGCATGTACCTGCGAGGGTGTTTCTGGATGAGGTTCACATTTGAATTGGTAGGCTGAGTAAAGCAGATTGCCAGTCCCTGGAAGACCTAATTAGAAAAAAAGAGCTGAGTGAGGGGGGACTCCTGCCTGTCTGCATTTAGCTAGGATATCCATCTTTTCTGGTCTTTGGACTCAAACTAAAACATGAGCTCTTCTGGATGTGGGGCCTGTTGGCATTTGAACTTGAACTTTCACCATAGGCCAATACCTGCTACTGTTTTCCCTGTCCTCACTAACAGCTTCAGTGACTCCCAAAGGGCAGGGTGGTCCATGTGCATCCGTGCACAGGTGGTCAAGGTGTGCAGAAAGATTTCTGCTTCCATGGAATGTTCTCCCATGGTTTGATCTAAGATACCAAGGAGTGCTTTGGTTTTTCTAAAATAATTCTCTTACACAGGTCATCCTAGATATGAATACATGCTGCCCCTATTCACTGGGCTGCACTGTGTTGTAGAGAGAACTGAGAATAGAATCCCTGTTTTCTTCTCTCTCTTTTTAACGGTTTTATTGATTTCAGAGTTAAGAAGGGAGAGAGAGGGAAAGGGAAAGAGAAATAGAAATACGTATGATGAGAGAGAAGTATTGATCGGCTGCCTCCTGCACACCCGCCACTGGGGATCGAGCCCACAACCCTGACATGTGCCCTGACTGGAAACCAAACCCTGACCTCCTGCTTCATGGGTTGACACTTAACTCCTGAGCCACACTGGCTGGGCTAGAAGCCCTGATTTCTAATCCCTGCCACTAATTTAATATGTGACCTTGGAAGAGAAACTGCCATCCTTAGGCACCTCATTGCTAAAATGAAGAATCTGGACGAGATCACTGGTTTCCACACTGTGTATCACTAAGCGCTGAAGTTTCTTAGAAGCCCTCCAGGCCTCAGGTTGGGATTAGATTCTCTGGACACCCTAACCTGGACTCAGCCAAAGAACCTTAGCATTGGCCTGTGTTACATGTTGGGCTTCTGTACACAATTTTATTTTTTTTATTTTTTTTATACATTTTATTGATTTTTTACAGAGAGGAAGGGAGAGAGATAGAGAGCTAGAAACATCGATGAGAGAGAAACATCAATCAGCTGCCTCCCGCACATCTCCCACTGGGGATGTGCCCGCAACCCAGGCACATGCCCTTGACCGGAATCGAACCCGGGACCCTTCAGTCCGCAGGCCGACGCTCTATCCACTGAGCCAAACCGGTTTCAGCAGTACACAATTTTATTTGAGAGCAGGGGTTTTATTGAATTCTAACACTAAGTGACCCCAAGATTCTGAAAAATGGCTTAAAGTGAAATCAGAGTTCAAACATCTATTTTTCAGGCATATGATCAATACTGCCTTGTACAAGAAGAAAGAAACTGCCACAAAAAGGAGCAAAAGCAGATTTAGGCGCTTTCAGAACTAAAATATACTGCCAGGATAGTCTCTGAAACATCGCTTTTCCTGTCAGAGGTGATATGGGAGGGCGTTTTTTCAGGCAATTACGTCATGATTCCTGTTGCTTATGAAAATCTGTAACTCAATACTTCTGCCTTACGAACTCGAAGGGCAACCCAAGTTAATGACCCAAGGTTTTTACAATCTTGCTCTCTGAAAATGGTATTTAGAATGCTAAGGAATGTCAAGAAATGGGATAATGTGCTGGGAAAATTCATTACCCTAGCAATCAGGGGACACGTGGCTTATTCCCATTTTACGCAGTTGAATCAGTAGAATTAGCCTTGAGCTGAACAGACCAGTCTTGTATTTTCTCTGGCATTTCAACTCTAACCCAAATGCACAATAGCAAAGGCCAAAGGACCAGTAGAACAAGCCAGTGATGCCAACACTTCCAAGGGTCCTGAAATTAACTCAGGCACTGGAGTCCCTCAAGACAATGATGACCACAAGCCTGTTTGAATTTCTTAGAACTTTCACCAATAAGAACAGACTTTCACCAATAAGAACAGTACTTCTGGGTCCAAATTGGGCTGAGCTCAAACCTCCTAAAACCTAGGCTTATCTCTTATCCCCTATTTTATCTCTTCCAAACCCTGTGACAAACCTGAAGAAATACCCTTGCAAAAGAGTCTTGGTGGGTTCCTGTAACAGATGAACTCAGATCAATCATATATTCCTAAACAAATTAAGCATCTATTTGAATAAAACTCTGCCTTATTGGGCCTATTTTCTATAGTGTATTTCTATGGGGCATATGTTCTAGAAAAGGCACATTTTACTTTATAAAAGCAGATGTGAAGGGAAAGTTTTGCAAAATGCACGAATTCTAATCAATTTATATTTATTTGAATGTTTTTAATTTGACACTCTCTCCAGTGATTTTTTTTTCTGGCTTCTTCCTTTTATCTGAATCATTATGTTTATTATATAAATGGAGCACATCACCTGATGTTCATTCTCTTGTAGACTTGCTGATAGTTCTAACTCCCAGCAACTAGTAAAACAAATGTGAGCAGGGACACTGAAAACCACATGAAATCTATGGGATAACTGAAAATTCCTAACCTTTACCCTTACATGCATACCCAAGTTTCCATGTTTACCTCAACCTCCTCTACCTTTTCTTTTTTCTTTTCATTTTTTTCCCACACCTTCCCCCAACCTTCTGCCTCACTCAATTCAAATCCTTCACTGCAATCCATGGATTTTATGATACTTGACCTTGTTAATATCCACATACTATCCTATCCTGCAGAGGTGGCTGGAACTGAGCTTCCTCTTTGTATGGTAGGGGAACTAGTGATCTCTGGATGGTGACTATATTCTCTAAAACAGACCCAAAATAGTGGGTCTGTTTTAGAGAATCCATTAAATTGCTTGCTCCATTGAAAACTATGGCTGGCCAAGTACAAGTTAACCGGAGAATTCTAGATGGCCCTTTGTACACAAACCTCACTATGTAGTTTGGATCTCTGCAGGTTGCTGTATAGTCATCCCTGCAGCAAAGACTACACTGTGATCTCCAACAGGGCAAGTATCAGAATGATGATACATATTCTAGACACTTTCATGAGTAAGTTGCTAAAATATCAGCAGAGAGTCATGGTAAGGGCTCTGGAGTCAGTCAGCTTGGCTTTACATCATCACTTAGCAACTATATAATCCTTTGGATAGTTATTTATCCACTGTAAGCATCATATCCATCATCTGGAAAAGTATATAATAATACCTGTCTTTGTGTTGTCATGATTATTAAGTGACCTTAGTTACATGTGTTAAGTGTGGTACTAGACCCTAAAAAGACTTTGATAAGTGTCTCTTTCCTTTCTTCCTTCCCTCCCTCCTTCCCTCCCTCCCTTCCTTTCTTCCTCCCTCCCTCTCTTTCTATTTTCCTCTCTCCCTTCCTTCCTTTCTTCCTTTGACCATTTTTGAGGGCATATCTGGGAGTATTAACGGAATGGATATCTACACCAGTGCTTCTCAAGTGTAGTCTTCTAACCACCACCAGCAGCAGCATCACCTGGGAACTAGTTACAAGTGCAAATCCTCTGGCCTACCCCAGATCTCTGGGGTTGGGGCCCAGCTACCTGTGTGCTAACAAGCCTTCCAGATGATTCTGAATCTGAATATTCTGGTATGAGGTTTTAAGTCATGCAAGAGGATATCTGCCTCCAGTTAAGGTGAAAAAGGAAAGGCCTTGCTAACATTGTAGGTGGGCAGTATGGCAGAATGTAGAAACATTATTAAAATTACTAGAAAAGCACTGTCTTGAGCAGTTCAGTCTTTTAGGGGTGTACCTTCTACTCAAGATGTAAATAGGAGAGGAGAAACAGCTGCTCCATAATTCTTTAGTCATTATCAGGAAACTAAATAGCATGGGAGTGTTGACCAAATACTCCCTTGGGTAATTGACAGGGGGAGTGTGAACTTGTCCCAATTCAACAAATATCAGAATACACCTCACAAATATTGTGAGTAACAGGGAGCAACTAAGTAGATGACCTTTCATTGCCTTCCTTCAGGGATGTATTTTGGGGGCTTTCTGGAGAATATTATAGAATGAAATTGTGGATAAGACCTGGGAGGAGACTTCTCTAGTGTCATAGCAACCGTAACAATGTTAACATACATTAGGATACACCGAAGACTTCATGAAATTTTCATGTTCAACAGCTATGTAGAACATTTGGAAGGATACAGCCCCTTACCCATCTTCCCATGTGATATATCTTTTTAAACTGAACTTCCTTTCTTGCTCTTTTAGAGAAGAACCTGCTAGGATATTGTCAGGATTTGTTGTAGCCACAGAGGGGAAAGTGGGAAAAGCTGTTCATTCTATAGTTGAAGAGTTATTTTATTTATTTGTTTGTTTATTTATTTTTGCTAAAGTATTTTTTGGAGAAGTTCTGATATAATTCCTTTTAGGATTTTTCTCTTTATCATTGCAATAGTATTTAGCTCTTTCTATTATAAGTAAGAAAGTATACTCACTGCAATATTTGTGTTAGTCATTGGTATGTTTTTCTACTCACTTTTTCCAAATCAACTCTACCTATCTTGAAAAATGAAAATAATAGCTTTAACATAAACCCTAGTGATAATTTCCCATTAACCAAAGACAATAGAAAAAATACAGGAAAATGAGAAATGCATCATTTTTGAAAGGTCAGATTCTCATGCACAGTATTTTAAAGCATTTAAAAACAGCAGTAATATTTATTTAAAATGTTCAATAATGTTGCAGTTATTGGACCTCAATGAGAAATTTATTCATTTACAAAGTACTTCTAAGCTAATCAAATTCTTCCAGCCTAGTGTTGTTCGATAAAAATATAATGAGTCACATATATAATTTAAAAATTGTAAAAGCCAAATTAAAGAAAGGTCAAGAGAAACAGATGAAATTAAATTAAGTAATATATTCTACTTAACTCAGGATATTAAAAATATTGCCACTTCAACATGTAATCAATATAAAAAATCAATGAGATATTTTACATTTTTTTTCACATTAAGTCTTTGAAATCCAGCATGTATTTTATACTTGCAGCACTTCTCAACTTGTACTAGCCCCGTTTCAAGTTCTCAACAGCCACCTGTGACTACTGGACAGGGCAGTTTGAGACATAGAAAAAATGATAAGTCTATAAGATATCTTCTTAAATAAAGTTCCCCCAAATATAACAGATTATCAGATAAAAATGTATACACTTACAAATAAATATCACTAAAGTAAAAGTGTGTTGAATGTAAAGCTATTGATTTTCAGTAATTCTATATGTTAAGAAACAGTGTTTCTTATCACTCTAAAACTGTTCTTGAAAGACAGCATTGCAGTTCAGTTGACAAGTGTAGATACTTGAAGATGAAGTGGTTTTGTACTATCCATGTTTAAATTTGACGAGCTTTATCAAGCACCTTGCATTCTTGATTTTGGGATACACTATTAACATTTCAACATTTTTGAATATGGAACACATCTTGCAATTAATGTATACATTTGAGATGTTTCTACTTCTTTTCCTAAACTTTGTTATATCCTTCTCAACACAGAAAGACTTCTCAGACATTGTGTGGTTATTTTGTTTTTGTTTTTTTTTAAATGTTTCAGCACTTGATAGATGAATTTCTTAGAATTTTTATTAAGGATCAGAATTTAAAGGTGGGACTATATGAATAACAAACAGCAGAATTAGTGTTTGCCTTGAAAAAGCAAAGGTGAGGGGGACAAAGAACAGCTTTCTCTTCTAGCTCCACTTCAACCACAAGGATAAAAATCTATGAGATCTTATGATACTTGACCTTGTTAATATCCACATACTCTCCTGCAGAGGTGGCTGGAACTGAGCTTCCCCTTTGTAAGGTAGAGGAACTAGTGATCTCTGGATGGTGACAATATACTCTAAAACAGACCCAAAAATAGTGCCTAATACAATGCATTTTTTATACCACTGCTTTCTTCCAAGAGGCATCAATGGTGGCTTGCCTGCATTCATATAAATATAAAACTAGACCCTCAGTCAATTTGTCCTATTAGAGCAAATCCTTAAATACCCATTAGGCAGGAAAGATGAAGGCATGGGGTGGGGGGGGAGGGGTGATTAGGACAGAGGTCCTAGTTTACTGCTCATTCTAAATATAGTTGAATTGCTGAAAACTATTTATCTTCCATGGTAAGAGTCAGACTCATTTTTATACAAGTCACATGTGTCTTTTGGAGAACTCAAAACATTTTTAAACACCAATTCCAATAATACTGCATGCCAAGGTAAATAAGAGGTCAGAATAACTACAACATACAGCTTGGCTAAAACACTGCATCACAACACAAGTACTTATTATTTTACATACTAGAGGCCCAGCACACGAAATTGTGTGTGGCTACGGTCCCTAGGCCTACTCTGCTATCAGGGCCATCTTCCGCTGCTCGCCAGTCCCCAGTCCCGCTCCGCCGCCGCCCACCCTGGTTCTTCCTGGTTCCCCATTTGCCATCCAGCGATTGGAGCCTGTGGGCCAGGGGGGGGACCAAGAGGTCTGCTTTCCACCCATTCGCCAGTCCCCAGTCCCACCCTGCCACTGCCACCCACCCCCGTTCCCCGTGGTTCCCCATTCACCATCCGGCAAACAGAGCCTGTGGGATGGGGGGGAGGAACCAAGAGGTGGTCAATGCACCTCATAGCAACTGGTCAATCGGTCATTCTGGTCATTACACCATTAAGGTTTCTGGTCTTTTATTATATAGGATATGTAAACAGACACTGTATATATCTCTCTCCAAAATCTAGGAAATCTGCAGAATAAGTTCTCATTGTCCCTTAATACTCTGTTAATACTGAGCTTTCTCTATTTCACTGGTCCCAGGAAATAGATGGAAACATGAAAGCACCTTCAGGGATGGTCCACAAAGTCAATGGTATCAGGGAGCCTGGGGTGCCTGATTCTGTGGACTTCTTTTCGGAAGGTGATCCTCTTATAAGGGCCAGGGTCTAGATAGAGCCCCGGTTACTGCACACGTGTGTACGTCCAGCTAATAGAATGCATGCGGAGAACTTCAGCATGGACACTCCTCTGAAGAGGCAAGGAGCATGCAGCCACCTGTGGGGTGGGCCTTGCACCATTGTATTTCATGGAGATTGTGACTCCACTTCCACTGGGAGGAAATGGGTTGTTTTTGGTTATTGTTCTCTCATTTCAACATTTTATTTTGATGTTTTAAGAGAAGGAAAAACTTGAAAAAAATTTTCATTTGTATTTCCTCTGTAAGATTCCTGCACAATTTCTACTACCGATCTTTTCCAGGGGCTTACCCAGAATTGCTGAAAAAGGATTGTGGGCATGTTCAACCACAGCCTCAGCATCGAAAAGCTCTCTAGCGGTGCCTTCTATTCTTTAGTTCCTGTCGTGTGTTTGGTGGGTGGCCCCCTAATCAAAACTGGGATTACTGGCATGTAGGAATTTGTGAAGCTTTAACCAGTATCTTTTGAATACCTTATGTGGAGGGCAACACTTTGTCCCAAACAAAACCAGACCTGTATAAATCTTTTACCAAAGACTCCAGAATTGAAAGAGAGAGAGAATAACTGTCTTTTTTTTCTTTTTCTTTTTTTTTGACTAAGATAGGGAAGGGACCAAGTATGAGACGCCCTAAAGTTGGCTCCCTGGTCAGGAGATCAGCAAGTGGATCACACTGACCATACAACAGTGGCCAGAATGCAGGAAAATAAAGCTTTCACTTGTCCACTTCTGGCAGAGCGTGTGTAGGTTCTGGCGGAAGTCTGCCCCTGTCTCAGCCTGGAGCTTCTATCTTTGAAATGGAAGGTAATTGCCGGCAGCTAGAGCTCACAGGCATACCACATGATGAGTGAGGTCATGTTAATAAAACCCTTGGAAAGAGAAGCAATCTGAAACAGCAGGGCTATTACCGTTCCAAGATTATTTTATAAAAGTGAACCTGAAGTTCAGCGTGATGATTAACAAGCTATTAGAGCCAAGCTATTGATTTCTCTATCTTTAGAGGAGCTAATGCAGTGCACACCCACAGCCCACAGCCCCAAAGCTCTCCTTCTTCCTGTGCTTCGTGATGGCACTTTCCTTGGGAAAACGCAAATCATTTAACACATGGGCCATCTTTATCATGCAGGTGCTGGGAGGGAGGAAAAACACCTAAATGGATTGTGTGTTGAATTAATGTTTGCTGATAACAAAGGTTAATACAGATACGTAGAAAAATCAAAACATTAAAAGTGGAAAGAAAAAGTAAAGCATTACTCCGAAGTCTTTTCCTCTGGAAGATCTAGTGTTCACTGTTCTGTGTACATCATGCACTCACATATGTCTGTCATCATATTAAGCATGTTTTATGACTTGTTCTTTGTTTCTTTCCTCTCCTACTCATCACAAATAACAATATCACTGATGGTTTCTCATGTCCCTTAACATAGATTTCACTGTTGTTTCTATCTGCAAAATATTTCATGGATGACATATACTATTAGCTAAATCATTTAACCATTCTCCTGTTGATGGACAAAGAAGGTGTTCACAATATTTTTACTCTCATAAACAATGCTCTGATGACTCTTGTGCATACATCTTTGATCTTTTGACCAAATTTCACTCTGTGATAAATCCATGGAAGTCGCATGGATTTTGTTGAATCAAAAGATTTGGAGATTTTGTATCTTTAAACATATTGCCCACCTACCCACCAGGAAGGTCATACCAGATTCTTTTCTGCCTGCACTGCAATAGAGTGCCTGCTTCCCCCAACCTTACCAACGCTGGGTAATGTCAAGGTTTTTGATCTTTGACAAACTGATAGGGGAATAAAATGTCTAATGATTTTTACATTACATTCTAGCCATGCCATATCAGACTATAACTGAATGCAGTTGTGATGTGTCAGGGGACCTGGTTTAACTCATAGCACACTGTTTGAATCTGTTTAATAACCAACTATGATATAATGAGACTTTGCTGTAGTTTTGAAAAAGAAGCCAAATATTCACATGGTTTAAATTACTCTCTCATTTACACTCTCGATGTGCTAGATCATCTGGGAAGCCCTTTGGAGATGCCCCAGATGACCCCGTACAAGTTGTTAGCTGCACTCTCCATGAAAGAGAGACTGTTCTGGTCCAAAGACCATGATCAAGAAAAGCATCTTGGAAAAAGTACTAGTCTACAACTGAGATGGCTCCATTGGGTGGCCTGTGGCACTTGATTCACTAGGAGGTACTAATCCCTTTGCCTTCAGCACTAATATTTTCACAGTTTTGACATGTTTTAAAGATTATTGTCTCCAGGAAAGGTAATTGAGGAGACCTCACACTTCATCCGAAGTATTCTCTTTATTAAACAGCCACACACAAGGCAGCGTATTTCTCTTTTCACTGACAGGTTATGTCAAGATTTACAAGGCCTGGTCTACATGAAAGCAAACACATGTTTGGGCAAAGATTCAAATAAGTCAAAGATATAGGGTCAGCGTTACCCTAAGATAAACGTGAGGACTTGCCCCTCTTCTGCCTGCACCAGAGGCCAACCCTCGAACACACAAACACACGTACACACATGCACCAGTGGTTTTCATTTGTAAATGCTGTTTTCAAATATTTGCTTTGGGTTCAGGTTTCCATGAAGACATCCATGATTGGTTTACTGTGAGTTACCTTCTGGCACGTTGATCTGCGCAAACCTTTTTGACTGTAGTCAACTAATTAATTTTGAATCCCGTGATAACATATGTTCCTCAAATTACTTTCAGATAGTTTGCATTCTATGTATGTTACAGATAGAAAAATGAGGAATGAGAAAGTTATCTTGAGCCAGTATTTTGAAACCTGGTGTTTGGAATTCTAGACGTTGATGTCTCCCGCCTTGTTGCTAAGCCCTTTTTTTAGATAATCATCCAGCAACTATCCTGGAATGTTGCTTGCTGGTTAATTGGGACTGGGCAGTACATCCATATGCCAAATTTTAGGTATCTCAAACTTTTCTCTGTGACTACAAGCGAGCACTGTGTTCTCTAGTCTATTCCGTAAGCTTCAGTGTCCTTTGTTTTGCCCTTATTTCCCCACTTGTGACATCCACAATACATTACACAAACTTGACAGTGAAGGACCAGTGTGCGCAGGGCACACTGAAAGACACTTGTCCTGGGTCCTTGGAGCTGAGAAGTCCGGGCCAGCCAAGGGGTGCTGGATCGTTATTAGACCTTAAGAGGTGCCACACTCATCCCACAGGCCCTTGGCTTCTCTATGGTTTCCCAATATACCTTCATCTGGAGTGTTAATGATAGGTGCTCTTTTTAGAGTTTAATTAGATAAAAAGCACTGGTCATTGATTTTGGGGTGAAGAATCAGAAAAATCGGTTAAATTAGGAATAGCCGGTAAATGAAAATGAAACCTTATAATTTTGGTGCAGAGAGCATGTTAGGGTGAGTCAGGGGACTTGGCTTAAGACCCAGATTTAGCCCTGACTGGTTTGGCTCAGTGGATAGAGCATCAGCCTACGGACTCAAGGGTACCAGGTTTGATTCTGATCAAGGGCATGTACCTTGGTTGCGGGCACATACCCAGTAGGGAGTGTGCAGGAGGCAGCTGATCGATGTTTCTAACTCTCTATCCCTCTCCCTTCCTCTCTGTAAAAAATCAATAAAATATATTAAAAATGTTATTTAAAAAAAAAAGACCCAGATTTACCTCTTACCAGTTATAGAATCTTGGCTGATTCAATTCAAATATTTGAGCATTAGTTTCCTCATCTATGGGATGCAGTGAAGATGAGATCATATATAATTAACCTTGCTATGACATTTGGCACATTGTAGGTACTCATTGAAAAGTGGCTATCATTTTTATTTAAGCCCTCTATGGCTTTATATTTCTACTAGAGGCCCGGCGCACGAATTCTTGCACCAGTGGAGTCTCTCAGCCTGGCCTGCAGGATCGGGCTGAAACCAGCTCTCTGCAATCCCCCTAGGCATCCTGGATTGCGAGAGGGTGCAGGCCAGGCCAAGGGACCCACCAGTGCACAATCAGGGCCGGAGGGACACAAGAAGTTGGCCAGCTGGGGCAGGACCGCGGGAGTGCTCCAGGGCATGCCCAGCCCATTTCACTCAGTCCTGATCGTCCGTACCCCAGCAGCAAGCTAACCTACTGGTTGGAGCGTCTGCCCCTTGGTGGTCAGTGCACGTCAAAGCAAATGGTTGAGTGGCCTTAGCATGCCATTAGCATATTACGCTTTGATTTGTTGAAGGGACAACCAGACGACCAGATACTTAGCATATTAGGCTCTTATTATATAGGATGATTTACTATATATCAGTAGCAATTCTAGTACATCTTGGCTAGATAGGTACCACTGAATGTGAAGGGGCATAAATGGAATGATACTGTCTGAGCTAGCGAGAAAAGGAGTAAGAAAGCAATTAAATGTATCTCTTTTTTGTTGCATTTGCATCAGTTGGCAATATCCAAAGAATAAGTGCCTTGGAGCAGGAAAAGTAGGGATATCAGATTTCTTCATAGCTGTAGTAAAGTCCTTTTTAGAAAGTAGTAATTTTCTCTCCATATTGATTTTTTCAGTTTTATTGAGATATAATTGACACATACAATGTAGAAGTTTAAGGTGTTACCACAATAAGTTTAGTTAACAGTAATAATTTTATATAGATATAAGAAAAAAAAGAGAAGAAAAATGTGTTTTTATTTCCCCTTGTGATGAGCACATTTAGGATTCACTCTCTTAGCAATATTTAAATATACAGTACTATATTTTTACATTTCCTAAATAAGTCTAGGGGGAAATGTGAAGGCCAGGAGTGTGTGATTTCACCAGGATGAGAATCAGGTTTACAAATTAGTATGGCCAAGGGTATCAGTATGTTTGATTTAGACCAGGAGACAACAAGCTATAGTCCAAAACATGAAGTTTTATTGGGACACATTTATTTACAACCATGGCTGCTTTCACGCTACCACCTCAAAGTTGTTTAATTGCAAGAGAGACTCAGAGACCATATTGCCCTCAAAGCTGAAAATATATACTATCTGCCCTTTTACAGAAAAAAAAATTGTCAACCTTTGATTCAAATTATAATAGCACTAGAGGCCCAATGCACAAAATTCGTGCAAGAGTAGGCCTTCCTTCCCCTGGCTGCCAGCACCGGCTTCCCTCTGGCCCCACCACAAGCACCCAGGACCGGGGCTTCCCTCGCAGCCCCAGCTTCTTCTGGAAGGCTGTCTGCTCTAATTAGCATATTACGCTTTTATTATTATAGATTGTTTCTGATTGAATAGGCAGTGGTGGTACCATCACATAAAGTTTATACTACTGAAAGGCACATAATAGAAAGGCTGGAGGCTTAAGGAAAAGTATATGTGAATCCATTTATTTGAAATAGGAGGATGAATGTCCCAGCACCATCATTCTTGTGAGGATGCATACGCATAGGTGGGACTGGGAGTGAGAAGGTGGAACTAAAGTCTCTTCCGTGAGACAGTTACTCTGGCTGGGTTACAGTTCGTAAAGTCTAAGGGAAACCATCTCATACAGGTCTAAGGAAACAGGACTATCACTCCATATAAAGGCTCAGAGAAACATATAGTAAAGGTGTTATGCTGGGTGAGAAATATTTAATAAGGAGTATCAATAAGAATTTGTTCCATATTGAGAGGATATGTTTTGGAGCCCAGACCAAATAGATCTTGCAGCAAGAAATGAAAGGTCAATTTGGGTGACTTCATTTAGGGGCAAAGCTTATGAAATAACAACTCGATGGCTAGCCAATGAAGAAATAGGAGAGAATGCTCATCAGTTGCCATGAACTGCCTGCATGGAATTTTAGTGTTGGAGCGGTGATGGGTGTGCATGCCTATGTGCAAACTGTAAAAGAAAAAAAGAATCGGATCCATTTTTATCAAAAATAGAGAAAAAAATTGTTCAGTTGTTTGAAACTCTTCTGACACAAAATATTGTGTAATTCATAAACAATTCTGTATGACCATTTTAATTCATACAGGACTCACTAGCTACTCTCTTGTACAAAACAATTGCTCTTTGGATGTGTTAATTTGATGCCTAAGTAGTAAACATTACTTTAGAGGATGTTTAAGTTTGTGAAAATGATGAATTGATGAATTATGTACATAGAAAATGTGGTCATGGACCCTTCTCTCTCTGATCACCACCCCCAACTCCACACCCCACAAGCACACACTGCCTCCCCGCAGTGACATTGGCCACACTGTTTCTGCGACACACAAAGCCCATGCCCAGGATAAGCTTTCCTTTCAAGTGCCTATCGGGCTTTCAGCATGTGCTTTGAAGAGATAGTGACATTGCTATGCTCTGACATACACCATAATGTCAGCACAGCAGAAGCAAGTGGAAGATTCTACTTTTCTGATAATGATCAGTTGCTGTTTCCTGTCTTGAAGACGAAAGTTGAGCAAATGCAAAGGTCATCTGTGTTTATATTAACAATGCAAGAGTTACGCTGCATTTTCGCAACAGCATCAGGTCATTATTTATCCACTTGTCCTTTTTTTTATCATCCTTTGAACTGCCTACATTTGCTTATCGTGATATTTCTAAGTCTGTAAACACCCCAAGTGTAGCTGTTCTATTTCTCTAAATAGTGTCTTAGGTCATTTTATTATCCAGCATTATAAGTCATAGGAATTCACCCATCTGTTGTCCTTTCGTATCTGGAGTAACTTTAACTCTTGAAGTCTATTGAAAAACTAGAAATGTTATTGTGACATTAGTGTGTTACTTTTTCTTATAACACTGCTTTCCAATGTGTCTTTTTCCCTGAAAAATCACAAGGAAATCCGTAAACATTTGTTTCTTTGGAAGTGGCATTAAGTATAATGACTTTTCCCCTTTCACTTGATTATTTTCCCTGGGATCAGAGACGCTCCGAGTCTCTTCTTACCAACTCAAAGAAACCTTTAAAGATGGGAAGTCATAGAGCCTCCAAGGCCACCTTTCCAGTGGCCCATGGGGAGATCTCCATAGCAGTGGGGGAGTGAGGGGGGCAAAAAGCAGTTTAACACCAACCATCTTGTCAGTTTGCAAATCATTACATTAGATTTCATGACATACATGATTGAAATTTCTTGCATGTGCATTTTGAGGTCACAACACATTGGTAGACCTGTTTTCAATTCATTTCACTATTTTTAATTTTAAAGCCCCTTCAGCAATGAAGAAAAACTGAGCAATCAGGTTTGAATCAAGTATTAGGCAGATCACAATGTATCAACTGATTATAAGATAGTTCTAATATGTGAGACAGAATAAACTCTCTTTCTATCATCTATCGGGGACAGATGCTCAACATCAAGGAAATTGAAAAATGTTTAATTACTTATGTTGAGTAGCTTATAAACACAATATGAACAGAGACAGTTTTAACCACACGATTGTTTTGTTCCAAGTCCTTATCTGTTTCAGCTGGAATAGGCCTGACTGTTCTGTATTAACAAACCACCCCAAAATCTTGGCAGCTTACAATAATCAAGGTCTATTTTTCAGATACTACCTTCCCAGTGGGTGTTAGCAGAGGATTCTGCTCCACCTCATTCTATGGGACCCACAGTGATGGAGGAGCCTCTCTTTTAATATCAATGCTCATTATGGCAAAGGTGAACCACAAGCACAAGCTATGTCTTAAGCTTCTACTGAGATACCACACAAGTCACTTCCACCCCATGTCCATTTTAGTAGAAGAGCAAGTGAATCCAATTCTGATTTCAGTGTCTTAAGGAAATAAAATTTCACCCCCCCCCAGAGGGGAAGCAGTATGGGTGAATAAAATATACCACCCCATCAATCTCCAGTATCATTGGTTTATTTGAGTGAATTCTTGTTTTTCTTATAGATCCCTTTCTTCTTTATTTTATTTTATTTTTTCCATTATTGTTTATCTCCCTATTCCCTTTTCCAATGCCTCCACCCACCCTCTCCCTACCCCTGTCACCACAATGTTGTCCATGTCCATGAGTTCTTTCTTTTTTTTCTTTTTTGCTCAATCCTTCCCTCTCACCCCATCGTAACATTGCCTCCCCACCCCTTTTAAAACATCAGCCTTAAAATAGTGCTTAAGGAAATCCGCTTTACTAGTTCTATTGTTGGGATATTTTGTCTCTCCTAGTTAGCAGATTTCATTCATAGACTTAAATGGATGGCCCATTATAGAATTATCACCACTCCTAGAACCACAGGTTTTCCTGCTTAGGGGTTTCACTCTTAAGTCTGAAAGGAGTACACCCTTTAGTAAAAGGGCCACAGCTCCATCCTCCTCTGTCACGGGCTGGTTTCTTTTAGCAAGTTACTAAAACTAGGTACAAGGTGCTGGGGTGTCACTATTCAGCAAGTCTGTGCTTGTGACAGCTCCCTCGCTGGTGATTGGATCACTCCCTGATGGAAACCCAGCTTTTATTTCAGCAACAATACAGTAATGGGTTGTCCTGGACCCTGGCCTCACGTGAAGATGTCTTTATGTTGGATCTGCCCTATATCTGGGGTAGTTGGTTCAAGACATAGCAAAATGTCGACAGCTCTCTCCTACCAGGTAAGTTGCTTGTTTTTGTTTTGCTTTTGGGATAGGACCTAGTCATATTCCATCCACTATTGGAAAGCACAGATTAGCATTACATATGGAAGCTTGCTTATTCCCCCTGCTGCATTACAGTTTTCCTAACTGAGCATGGGCTGCACCAACACCAGTATGTAACCTTCTGCAAGTCAACGTAGTCATGTTGGACCTTAGTTATCGGAGGGTGGGAGTGGAGTGAAGTGTGGTTTCCTTAATACAACTAAGTAACAAGCTGCACATTTTATAATTTGAGTGGGATTAGCGATATCCACGGATATTTACCTGGAGTTTCTCTTCTCTTTGTTTTGTAGAATGATGGGACCCAAACGGGAAAATTGGCCCAAAGAAATATTGGCTTCCAGCTTAGTGAAGCAGACCAAAGTGTGAAGGTAAGTGTTTTGAGACTCTGGTTTCCTAGGACCAAGTCTTTGCCTCATCGCACATAGTCACAGCCTCCTTTTACCACTTTGGCCCAAACACTAGGAAGCCTTCTGCCCACTGGCAGTGTTTCCCTTGCCATATGCTGATTACTAATGCCAGTAAAATACCTAGGTACTTTGGCAGTAACTTATACAAATACGCGTGTTTCTAATTACAGGGAAATTGTTAGAACACGACTTGGACTAGAGATACACAGTTATTAATCCGGGAAGAAATAGTGCTTTGTTTTTCAACAGTAGAAAATAAGAACTTTATTTTAATCATTTCTTTCCCTTTCTCTCTTCTTTTGTTTACTTATCAAAACAAAATGCATGGGCAATTTCATACACTGGCAATACCAGAAGTTCTTGCAAACCATGTGGCCATTTCTACTCAGACTGGACATACTGCATCTGTTACCTGGTTTACATCCACTCCCCTGCTGCAGCTGCATGTCCACAGCCCTGTGTCCTGCCATTGTTCCTTACCATGTGATATACCATGTACATTTTTTAAAGAATAAATGTAAATTAATTAAAGTTGTTCTTTTAAATATATATATCTATATAGTTTATGTGCATAGTTTTTTGCTTTTTCTGATCTTTTTATCTTGCAGGTCAAAAGGTTAAACCTGAGAGTGGTATGTGTGTATGGAAATTGAATGCACTAGATCAGTGATGGCGAACCTTTTGAGCTCGGCATGTCAGCATTTTGAAAAACCCTAACTTAACTCTGGTGCCGTGTCACATATAGAAATTTTTTGATATTTGAAACCATAGTGAAACAAAGACTTATATTTTTGATATTTATTTTATATATTTAAATGCCATTTAACAAAGAAAAATCAACCAAAAAAATGAGTTCGCGTGTCACCTCTGACATGTGTGTCATAGGTTCGCCATCACTGCACTAGATTGTTAAATGGGCAAGGAGGTTCTTTAGGCAAATCGCACAGTCCTGTTCTTGACTGTGCTGTAATAATTTGCATTATCAAATCAATGTGTCTTCAGCCTTAGGACAGGGCTACTATTATTGTTGGTGGATTTTGTAAACGTAATCTTGATTCATTCAGTGAACCACACACAATCACCTGAGGCCAGAATCCCAATCCACAGGAATTCCCTTTCAAGTGTAGTGAACTACACTCTTTTTTCAAGATCCCCTTAAGAATTCTCAATTTCTTGCATATAGAATTGTTTTTGCTTATCAATGAAGCAGAGAATGTTTGTAATATTCCCTTTGCTTCACCACATTCAAAGAAGAAGAAAAATCTAGTAACATATCTATGAACTGCAATAAGTAATCTATTCTGCTTTCTTCTAGAACAAACCTGGCAAAGTGTTTAAGAACACATGTGCAGAGTCTGGGCAAATGGTGGCAGCTTAGAGGCACTTGGGTGAGGTTAGAGACAGGCAAATGGAGGATCCGCCATAGGAGCATTTCCATTTAAACTTTGGACTGAGCTGACTCCCAATAATCTAAGTTGTTTATTACAGTGTCTGGAAATTTGCATATGTCATATTATGGTCATCACTGAAAATGGGGACTGTGCTTTTTGTGTGTGTGTAAATGATGAGTGAATGGCAAAGCAGCTACAGAGACACTGACAAAAGAAGGCATTTTTTTCTCCTAGAAAATGCACCATTTGCTACTGTAGACATGCCCAGTCTAATTGGTTCTTGTGTTACACTGAAATCTTTTTTCCTCCTTTTGAGTACCTCAGAAGCACTTGTTTTGAAGTTTGTTAATTTAAAACGTCAGTCAGCATTCATGTATTGAGCATTACTTTACAAACAGGCATTAGGGATAAGAAGATGACTAAGACATGGCCCCTGCCCTCCAGTAGCTCACAATTTAGAGATGTCTCCATGATGAAAATAGCTAGCATTTATTGACCCCCAACTGTAACTCCTCAAGTATGTTACCTCATTTAATTTCCACAGTTGAGTGGAGTGAATATTGTAACACATGCACAAGCACACGCACACACCAAATGTGGCGCTCAAAGAAATCAACTAACTTGCCTATGGTCACACAATGATTACATGGCCACAGCAGAATTGTGATTTAAGCCCGGATTTCTTCAATTCTAGAGCCTAAGCTCTTTTTGCTTCTATTTTATATCAAGCTAACGGTGCAATCCAGAGTCACTCAGGAAACATGACTGAATGGTTAGGATGAGAGGCAGCACATTCTCTATTAGCAAGTAGACATCAGAGCCCTGGAAGAGCTTCTAGGATTCTGTCCGAAGCCACCCTTATTAATAAATAGGAATCCAAATGTCCTGACATGGCATTTATTCTCAAGACTCCCAGGAACGCCCACCCCTCACTTGATAGCCAGTGTATCCCTTCGAATTATTGGTGACTTTGTCATGTTTATTGAAACTTTCACGCTTCTTACTAGTCCTCAAGAGACAAGACCTCACCAGACAGTTAATATTCTCAGAGTTCCTCAGAAATACCTGTTTCCGAGGTCAGAGCCCACCTTGGAAAGGGTGTCTCCATATACCCCAATCTAGGCTGGTTTGGTATTGTTTAGGCTCATCTATCAATATTTCAGATTGTTTCTATTCTATCACTTCTTTTATTTAAAAAGAAAAGAAAAGTAAAGAAACTTGCTGAGGTGACTTGTTATCAATTTTTGCTCTGATTATCGCTATAAACCTAAAGGTCTGAACTTTGTCAGTGGTCATACTGTATGAGATTGTCAAGCAGGTTAAATGAGATAAGAAATGCCACAAGTACCTGGGAGGTACTACTTCACAAATGGTAAATGTTACTCTTTACTGATTTAATGTGTTGCCCTTCCCAGGAACATTTGTTTTCATAGAAGATAAGTAACCCAACCCAGGTTAAAGCAGCGAATTTCTAATTGTAGAATTATTCTCTCCTGTTATCTGGTGGGAAAGGTAGATATATTTTGGCAGAAGGTATGTGAGGAAGGTGGGCTCCTTGAAATACACCTGGTATAAGGCTCATCATTCAAGGGCCCTGGGCCTATCCTTACATGACACTGATAGAAAATTCAAGGATTAAAGTACAGGCATAACAATATATTACATATATTGAGAGCTCATTATGTACTAAGCTTATTTTACATTTATTAACTCATTTAATCCTCTCAACAACCTTATAATGTAGGTATCGTTAGTTGTCTTCATTTTATGAATAAGGAAACAGAGCCTAAGTAAGATTATGTAATTTGTCCAAGACCACTCAGTCAAGGGGGAGAAAAAGGAGTTGGATCAAATGTTTCCTGACACCAAAGTCTGTGTCTTTAACACTATATCTCCCTATATTTACTATCACTACAAGGTCTGCTGTCTACCCTTCCTGAGCAGACCCCCAAATAACTTTGACAAATCCTATTTAGAGAGAAGAGGTGCTTTTGGGTGGTGGTCAATTAAACAATGGTTAAAGTTAATGTCCAGATCTAGGTCAAAGGAAATGGGAAGAGTGGGATGACTGTGTTTTGGGGGGATATTTGTTATATTTGCAGTCATGTATACAACATTGCCTGTATTCTTGAGTGGATGCTAGGAGGTGTGGCCAGAGGGGGCTTTGTAGAATATGGTATATGTTAGTATCAACTTGAACAGCCATGGTGCTGGGGAGTGGTAATTCCTTCCGGTGGGCTGGGCCTTGTTTCCTATCATCTTCATCTGGGGACCAAGCAGCTGGCATCAGTGGGAGGGATATGTGAGGAGGCATCAGGAAAATGTCAGAATGAAAGAGAAACGCAAATCTCTAAAGGCTGTTTTAGCTCACCCCCCACTCCCTGCAATTAGGAAAGAGATGATAAGGGCCCAAAAGGGTAGAAGAGAGATTATAGATTTAGGGAATTCTTACCGGGTTCATGGTGGAAAAGCAAGATATGTCCAGTAGCAGAGCCATGGAAACTATTAGAAACTGAGCTAATTGCAGGCCTCTTATGTGCTTCAGGAAATGGAAAGGCATTTTTCTCTTCGGGGCTTGTATTTTTTCCAATTATCCTTGTTCAGGAAAGAATTCATTCTTTGAGCAATGTAACCTCCTGCTATGATTTCTCAACTCCACAAAGGAGAATAATTATAGATTAATAATGGACCAAAATAGAAAATGCTAAATGTGGGTAGCAGATAAGTGGAAAATATTCTGTCTTGTAAATTGCATTGTTTTGGGTTCCTGGCAACTCGGAGGAATAATTCTCACCTAGGCAGCTCTGAATGAATGTGAGAATTCACTCCTTGTTCCAATCCATGTAAATGTTTAATCTCAGTGGGACTAGAATTGTGAAGTGTCCTAAGCTTAGTCAAGAGTCAGAACAATTTCTTCCGTCAAAGATACGTTTTCTTCCTTGGGCTGAGATATCTGTGGCCTTTCACATGCATGATCACTGGGCACAGTTCTCAGGATATTTCTCAGTAGTACAATATAGACTTAAAGTTTTAACTTATTGAGAACCTTCTGTGGATCAGACCCTGCGCTAGATTATTGCCCATGTGTTATTCATTAAAAAAATTGTTCTGTAGCACCTAGCATGTGTCAGGCACTAGGCTGGGCACTCAAAGCACTGTGCTGTCTCTTAATTCTAACAATGCCTCTGAAAAATGGGGAGGATTATGCATACCTATTTTACAAATTAAAAACAAAGAGATATTGCTTTGGCATACATCTGAGATTTTGCTGCCTGTGGATTCCTCTAATATTTTTATGGTTTCCCATCTTATACTTAAGTCCTTTATCCATTTTGAGTTTATTTTTGTGTATGGTGTAAGTTGGTGGTCTAGTTTTATTTTTGTGCATGTATCTGTCCAATTTTCCCAACATCATTTATTGAAGAGGCTGTCTTGACTCCATTGTATGTTCTTGCCTCCTTTGTCAAATATTAATAGAGCATAGTGGTTTGGGTCAATTTCTGGGTTCTCTATTCTATTCCATTGGTCTATATGTCTGTTCTTGTGCCAGTACCAGGCAGTTTTGAGAACAGTGGCTTTGTAATACAGCTTGATATCTGGTATTGAGATCCCTCCTACTTTGTTCTTCTTTCTCAGGATCGCTGCAGCTATTCGGAGTCTTTTTTTATTCCATTTGAATTTTTGGAGAGTTCATTGTAGGTCTGTGATATGCCGTTGGTATTTTAATGGAGAGTGCATTGAATCTATAGATTGCTTTGGGTAGTATGGACATTTTAATGATGTTGATTCTATCAATCCATGAACACAGTATGTTATTCCATCTGTTTATGTCTTCCTCTATTTCTTTTTTTAGAGTCCTGTAGTTTTCCTAGTACAGGTCTTTCACCTCCTTAGTTAAGTTTATTCCTAAGTATCTTAATTTTTTTGGTGCGATGGTAAATGGGGTTGTTGTTTTTTATCTCTCTTTCTGTAAGTTCACTATTGGTATATAAAAATGCCAGCCCTAACTGGTTTGGCTCAGTGGATAGAGCGTCAGCCTGCAGACTCAAGGGTCCCAGGTTCGATTCCGATCAAGGGCATGTACCTTGGTTGCGGGCACATCCCCAGTAGGGAGTGTGCAGGAGGCAGCTGATTGATGTTTCTAACTCTCTATTCCTCTCCCTTCCTCTGTGTAAAAAATCAATAAAATATATTTTTTTAAAATGCCATAGATTTCTTGGAGTTAATTTTGTATCCTGCTACATTGCTGAATTCATTTATTAAGTCTAATAATTTTTATGAGGTTTTTGGGGTTTTCTATGTACAATATCATGTCATCTGCAAATAATGACAGTTTTACATCGTCTTTTCCAATTTGGATACCTTTTACTTCTTCTTCTTGTCTAATTGCTATGGCTAGCACTTTACCAATATAGCTCCTAGGGCAATGGAAACTAAAGAGAAAATAAACAAATGGCACTACATCAAAATAAAAAGCTTCTGTACAGCAAAATAAACCATCAACAAAACAACAAGAAAGCCCACTGCATGGGAGAACATATTTGCTAATGTTATTACTGATAAGGGTTTAATCTCCAACATTTACAGGGAGCTCATACAACTTAACAAAAGGAAGATAAACAACCAAATCAAAAAATGGGCAATGGACCTAAATAGATACTTTTTGAAAGAGGAGATAAGGAAGGCCAAGAGACATATGAAAACATGCTCAAAGTCACTAATCATCTAAGAGATGCAAATCAAAATGACAATGTGGTACCATCTCACACCTGTCAGAATGGTTATCATCAATAAATCAACAAATGACAAGTGCTGGTGAGGATGTGGAGAAAAAGGAACCCTCATGCGCTGCTGGTGGGAATGCAGACTGGTGCAGCCACTGTGGAGAACAGTATGGAATTTCCTCAAAAAACTAAAAATGGAACTCCCATTTGACCCAGTGATCCCACTTCTAAGAATATATCCCAAGAAACTAGAAACACCAATCAAAAAGGATATATGCATCCCTATGTTCATAGCAGCACAATTCACCATAGCTAAGATTTGGAAACAGTCTAAGTGCCCCATCAGAAGATGAGTGGATTAAAAAACTGTGATACATCTACACAATGGAATACTATGCTACGGTAAAAAAGAAGGAAGTCTTACCATTTGCAACAGCATGGATGGAACTGGAGAGCATTATGCTAAGTGAAATAAGCCAGTCAGAGAAATATAAATATCACATGATCTCACTCATTTGTGGAATATAATGAACAACATAAACTGATGAACAAAAACAGATCCAGAGACAGAGAAGCATCAATTAGATCGTCAAACCTCAGAGGGAAGGTAGGGGAGGGTGGGGGTAAGAGGGAGAGATCAACCAAAGGACTTGTATACATGCATATAAGCCTAGCCAATGGACATAGACACCAGGGGTGTGAGGGCATGAAGGGGGGGGGGCAATGGGGGGATAAGGACACATATGTAATACCTTAATCAATAAAGAAAAAAAAAGGGGAGATTTGGAGAAGTTACGTAACATATACAGAGTCACGCAATTAGTATGTGACAGCCGGGAATTAAATTGTTTTGAGTACTCAAATTTATTGAACTCTTGATGCCCCCAGAAGCCTGGATCAGGACCCAATTCTGGCACCCACAGATCTGGATCCAGCCTCCCAGGTGCTCAGACTCCTGGGCGTGTTATTTCATTCTGTTCCCAGTTCACCAATGAAACTTCAGCCCTGAGCCTCAGTTCCTGGCCCTCTGCCTTCCAAAGTCACAGTGGTCTAATCTGACAAAATAATTTAAAAGGGTGAGGCTAGGAGAAATTGCCAATAATTATCACCTCTTCCCCGGTGCTTCTTAGCATTAGCCTTTTGGAGACACATTGGTTTTTGTCGGATAGTGAAAAACTGGGACGGCTGAAGAAAGATGACAGGCAGATAAGCAAGGAGGAGGCAGGTATTTCAGTAAATGCCTTTCTAGTTTCATTTATGGCCTCTGTTCTGGGAAATGTAATCATGGCCACCCAGAGTCACATTGGTTTCCTCACAGGTAAGGTGAGTAAAGATATCCACGCATCACAAAAGTATTCTGAGGAGATTTCTTGCCCCAAACTGCAGAGCCTTGTATTTAAAAGCACCTTTATCCAAATTGAAAACAAAAAATCCAGTTCACAAATAGGGTATTAGCTCAAATCAATGTGTTGTTGGCTGTGCAGTCCCTGTTGGGATAGCCCCGCTGACTGACCCAAACACCGTGTTACCTGGGAGAGCAGAGCAGGGCATTTTGCATCCTCTGGATGCTTCATGCAGGTCCCTTCTCCCGGGGGGAACTCAGCTGCTGTCCTGTGAACAACAGGCCTGCTGGTCGCTTGGTCTGTAGTTCTGTGAATGTGTCTGGTTAACAGTCTACAAACTGCAGTGCTTCCCATTTGCTCTTTCCTCCACAAAAATGCCATCAGGCCATTTTTAAAATCTAAGAATGTAAAATAAAATCAAGTGATTTCAATGTTCTAAAGAATTAGAAGCCAATAAAACTCACAAGTACTTTTTTAATGATTTTGGGTGTACTTTAGGATGTTTTAAAACATCATAGTATTGTAATATTTAGCTATTACTTATTTCCATACATGTGTATGATTACTTTGGCAGCAAAATAGTTTTATTGCTAACATGTTTTTATTAGCCAAAATGAAGATTTCTTTTAGTATGTTTATCATTTTCCATCTGTGGGATTTTGGAATGTGCCCTAGCCTTATTCTATCACTAAGTGGGTATACTTCCATTTCATTCCTCAAACTTCATGTCTGAAGTTTTCTACCAAAAAAAAAATGTGCTTTGAGAAAGCATTAGAAGCTTACGTTGACTTTATAGTTCTCAAGTAACTTTTGTTTCTCTAAGAATGATTTATAAAGGAATCTCTAGAGTCAAATGTTAGCTTTGCTGCTGCTTCTTACATTGCTAACGTAAGCCTGAGTCTGATCACTAAGATAACACTCTTTCTTGGACAGAGCTATGGCAGGCCTTTCTGTGTGTAAGAACATCATCAGTTAGGCTGTCATCAGCCCGGCCAGATGAAGCTGTGTGTATGAGATCTGTATGAATGATCAGGGGTCAGTGTATAAGTAGAAGTATATTTCTTTTCTTTGCTTGGAGATTTTGGTGACTTAATAGTTCTTGCGGTGATGAACAGTATAGAAAAAAATTGTTTAAGGTTATCAGTGTTACGGTGCACAAACTGGCTCCCGCATGACCAAATAGTAAACACACACACATGCACACACTTAAAAATAATCTGGTGTGTTATGGCACAGCACAATGTCTTCATTACAACTCTGTCTCAATGCTTCATAGTCAGGGAGGCTGCGGAAATGTTTGGGAATTTGTTCATGAAGTTTTGGGGACTGTGTTCATGTGTGTGCTTCTACCAGCCTAATAGTATGTGCGGATCAATGGGAGAGATTTTTGCTCCATATTTTAGCCATATCAGGGGAACTTCTCCTTGTTAAGCTCACTCAAACTTGGGATTTATTTCCATTGAGATTACAGGTTCTTCCTGAAAGTCATCCTGGGTGTCTGGGTTTTGGGGTTTTTTTTTGCTTAGTTTTGTTTTGTTTTTTAACCTGGCTAACACCTCATTCATTGCTCAAGACCCAGCTCATCTTGGAAAGCCCTCTATTTCCCTAGACTGTCCCAACTCCTAATCTGAACTCAGCATCACTCCTGTGTGCTTCCTTTCCTGATTTCTTTTGTCACCTATACTTATTACATCGGAAAGTTCTCTTACAGGGGAAGTATTCCTCCCTCCTCTATGCCTGGGCTTCCTTGGAGGGAAGGATCAGCCATATGCTATATACTAACCTCTGTAGAAATGTTTGTTGAATGGGCAAGTACACTTTTGAGAATCTCAAGCAGATTTCTGTATTTGTGCTGGAAGTCGCCTTTCATTTCATCTGGGTGGTTTTCACAAAGGCGAGTATTAGGAAGAAAGGAAGGAAGAGCATTATATTATAAAAAACCTTAGTACTGCATTGTGAATATGGCATGGTTTTGGTTTCTCATCAATGAAGATTGTCCTTAGAATTAAAATTTGGATTTTAACTCCATTCTCGTGTTATAACACCATCATTTCTTACTATTATTATTATGGTTTTAAGTACTTATTTTCAATAGGTAACATCTGATTGAAATACATTTCTTTAGATGTTTTTATTATACATCACGAGCTATGTCTTCCCCATAGGCAAATCCCAATCAGGAAATAAGATAGGTACTTTTGAAACTTAACTCTTTTTAGATATTATGGTGTTTGTGGGAGTTGTAACATAAATTTTAAAATGAAATCTTTCTCCAAAATAACTTTTTAAATTAAACTTTGTATTTTGAGATAATTATAAATTCACATACTGTTATAAAAAATAATACAGAGAGATCCCACGTATCTTTTACCCAATTTTCCCAATGTTAACATCTTGCAAAACTATTGTACAATAACTCAATCAGGATATTAGCATTGAGTCCAGATACAGAATATTTTCATCACTACAAGAATTCGTCATGTTGCTCTTTATAGCCATACCTACTTTTTTCCCTTGTCCACCCCCACCTTAACCCTGACAAACATTAATATTTTCTCATTTCAAAAATGGTGTATAAATGGAATCATAGAGTCTGTAACTTTGGGTATTATAATTCTTTGGAGACGCTTTACTTAGCATAATTCTCTGGAGATTTATCTAGGTTGTTATACATATCAACAGTTTATTCCTTTTTATTGCTGCATAGTATTTCATGAGCTGCCTGTTTAACCCTGCACCCATTGAAGGACACCTGTGTTGTTTCCAGTTTGGGGCTATATCAAATAAAGTTGATATAAATATTCATGTACAGGATTTGTGTGAACATAAATTTTCAATTGTCTGGGATAAATGCCCAGGAATGTAATTGCTGGGTCATATGGTAGTTGCATGTTTAGTTTTTGTAAGAAACTGCCCGAACTTTTTCCAACATGGCTGTACCACTTTACCTCACCATCAACCATGTGAGAGTGATCTAGTTTATCTGTATCCTAACCAGAATTCAGTGATGTCACTTCTTTATTTTAGTCATTATGGTAGGTTTATAGTGATATCTCATTGTGGTTTCAATTTGCATTGCCCTTATGGCTACAGATGTTGAACATCTTTTCATGTGCTTATTTCCCATTTGTATATTCTCTTTCTTTTTTAAAAAAAATGTGTATAACTATTTTATGTAACCAGTCCCTTTTTAAAAAATATTTTTTATTGATTTCAAAGAGGAAGGGAAAGGGGGGAGAGAGAGAGAGAGAGAAATATCAATGATGAGAGAGAATCATTGATTGGCTGCCTCCTGCATGCCCCCTACTGGGGATCAAGCCTGCAACCCCGGGCATGTTTCCTGACCAGGAATTAAACCATGACTTCTGGTTCATGGGTCAATGCTCAACCACTGAGCAACACTGGCTGTGCTGTATTTCCTCTTTAGTGAAATGACTCTTCATGCCTTTTGCCTTTTTTCTATTGGATTGTTTTTTGACTGTTGGATTTTGAGAGTATTTTATATATGCTTGATAGCAGTCCACTAACAGATATGTGGCTTATAAATATTTTATCCCAGTATGTAGCTGATCTTTTCATTCTCTTTACCATGTCTTATACAGGCCAAAAGTTTTTAATTTTGATAAAAATCATTTTATACTAAGTTGATAACCAGATATCCAAAGTTTCTTCTGATAGAAAAGCTTGTCCAATGTAATGTAAAATGGTTTTTATGTATTAATAGATCTAGCTCTACTAATGTTATGCAAATTTAACCTTCACAATAATAATGAAAACAGGACCCTAAATTATAAATTGGCTAATTGTTTTACTTACTCAATCTTTTGCTGTAAATTTACTTTCAATAACATTTGTTAAGCACCGTCTCTGTGTTGAGTAATAAGGACACAAAATTTATAATCTGTGGTTTATTTGCTTCAGGCACTTATATTTTACTGGATTGCATCTAAATTTCTATTTGGCAATTTCCTTTCAGGAAGCTCATGATAGCCTTGTTTTCAAATCTTCACTGCCTATGATGAAAAAAGAGAAATAAGGTTTAACTTTACTTTTAACTATGAAACCTGAAGAAATAAAGTGAAATAACTTGTCCTTGCACAAGACACAGTAAGAACATTCTCACAATTTTGACTTCTACTTTTCTAACCCTATTTATAGCAAACCATGCTAATTCTAAAAACATAAAAGGTTGCTTTCAGAAAATATCAGAACTTAACAAAAAGTCATGATTAAGTAGCACTATAGAGAACTGCTTATATTAAAATGTAAAGGCTATGTTTATAAATACATAAAATGTGCGTGTACATTTGGGCAATAATTAGAATTAATCACTGAAAAACAAGGGAGGATTATGAATGGTTATTTCTATTTTTTTAATTTCACTAATTTCTGATGACTTAAAAGACAGTCATTATTTTTGCTTGTCATGATCTTCATAGAGAGCATTTTGAACTTGTAAACATATAAATGAATTTGATTTGCTGAGCACAGCAGAGAGAATTGATTGATGAGTAAGAGTGCCACAGGGTAACGTGTCATCGTAGTTGCTTCCATGGTGATGAACTATGATGTCACAAACTCATTAAACTGTGATTCAATGAGCTATTTAGTCAGAGGATGAAATGTAGCAGTCCACCAAGATGCATGCCATCTTTGCTTTATATGATATTATTAATTGAAATGAAGGGCTGGGTATTTCAGTGAGATTATATAAAGATATTACATGTATCCAGGCTTGCCTGAACATGGCTATGTTGGTTTTAAATTGAGTTTTTTTCCAACACCAAAGAATTTATTAATAGAATTTGTTTTAGAAGTGTATATTCATAAGAAAAGACCTTTTCTTCTCACCTCCTGAAAGCCTGATCATTAATCACAGTTATATTCAGGCCAATTTTTCTCCGTTTATTTACTCTTTTTGTTATTTAATGGTCTTGTCTTCAGTTTACAATATTGGCACTGAGTAAGTGGGGAGTAAAGGTCTTAGCGCTCCCCTGCTCAGAGATTGAGAAAACAGTTTTAGATTTAAAATTAGATATTTTGCCTGATCATTTTGCTTGGTACACGCTTAAGGCTAGGTTTCTATGACACAACCGGATGCAAATGAATTGGCAGTCACCGTGCCTGCCTGCTGTTTGCCCCATCTCCCTGGTAGCAAACATCCAGGCTAGAAGCACATACTTGGCTTTGTGAGTCAATTCAAGTCATACACCTGGGAATTCACAAACCTTCCTCTGACCTTTTGATATCAATATCCAGACAATTTCTCTGATTCCAAGGGTGCTCAAGAATTTCACAAAATAGTAAAGACCAGTCAAAAAGTGAACCTGCCTTTTTAGCCAGAAATTAGAAATCTAACCATTGGTACCAAGGCCTGGCATAACGGAGAGGCATCAAGGACCTGGAGAGATTTTATTTTACCAGTGTGTGACCTTCAACTCTGAACTTGATTTTCTCATAAAAGGTGAGATTTAAAAACTTTACCTGTATTACAGAATTATTGTGAGAATTCAAAATAAAACATAATTAAAGCTTCTAATTTAGTGCTTGGTATAAGGTCAGTGCTTAATAAATGATAGTTACTTTACCCTTCACAATAGATATCAAAAAGGCCTGACCCCATTCATGTTTCACACAAGTAAGGATTCATTCTTTTTGCTATCCCTGTCCCACCATCACACACAGGACACCCAGGTGGTACTCAGCTGGTACACAAGGCAGCGACAGGGCTCCACAGGGAGGGGACCAGGCTTATCCCACTAACCACTGATCTCCTCTTGCTCATCACAGTCACAGAACCACCGACTGCCTTCCTTCTGCAGGTTCGCTTGAGCCTGGATGCAAAAGAATTGCGTTCATTATGAGCTGAAGGAAGTCAGACCCATTCTCTGCTACATGGCCCTCTGGCTCTTGGCACTTTCCAAGTCCCCCTCATTTGGGAATGCTTTCATCACTTTCTATCTCACAAAGCAGTCCTATTGTTGCTTATTTCCACTGCAGGGAAAAGGTGAAACATCTTACTCTTACTCGGGGCTGCAGAACAATGAAAGTTCCTGGAAGGAAAGGTTTGAAAGTAATACCCAAGTTGCCTCTGATATAATTCCCAAATCCAGTTGTTTTACTCTTCTTAGAATTTTCAGAAAAACTTCAAAATCTTCTTTGACACCATTTCATAAAGCCTGTGAGTGGCCCAAACGGCTTATTTTACTATGTACCAAATATAGTATGCATTGACTAAGAAAAATTTTTAAAAATCGAAATAGATTTTATTGAGGACATGCCATTAAAAATAGGCTTCATGGCATCAATTCTCCTTTTAGAGAGCTACCAGTCTAATCAAGATAGGTGGTGGATTCCAAATTTGGGGAAAAGTGAGCCCTTAAATTTCATTAAGTATATTAACTACTTGATGGAGGACTGTTCTGCACACTTAATGTGAGTATCTCCGAAAGCATAAGTCTGTCTTTATAGTAAATGACCACAGCTTTCCCTTTGTTTTTTTAACCTCCTCATAAGCCCTTGGCTCACATTTTTACCAGACCATTCACACACATATCCAACTTCCAAACGAGTAAGTGGTAAAGTTAATGTACTTTCTCTAGTGACAGGGACAGAGGACTAGAAGCAGAGTAAAGGAATGGTGGGGTAGAGGGATAAGTAGATTGTTACATGTGAAATGATGCAACAAAATGGATCTGGTTAATAAACAGAATTGGGGAGCCTGGACAAGGAGGAAAGTTGGGAAGGTGGCAACTAATACAGAAAAATAGCAACAGCCTGGCTGGTGTGGTTCAGTGGTTGAGCATCAACCTATGAACTTTGAGGTCATGGTTCAATTCTCGGTCAGGGCACGAGCCTGGGTTGTGGGCTCAATCCCCAGTGTGGGGTGTGTAGGAGGCAGCCGATCAATGATTTTCTCTCATCATTGGTGTTCCTATCTCTCTCTCCCTCTCCCTTCCTCTCTGAAATCAATAAAAATATATATTAAAAAAGAAAGAAAGGAAGAAAGAAAGAAAAACAGCCACTGATGTCTGGGAGAAGAATGGAAAGACAGATGTTACAAAGTATCCCATTTTGTACCGGAATTTCACAAATTCCTGTAAAGATTCTAGATTGCTTTGTGGGCTGATATACATTTTTCACCCCAACAATAGGTGTTTATCTACATATTATTTACTAAACTTTCTTTACACAGGAGTGCATATGATAATTTATTGTTTACATAAATCTTGTCCTGCATATGAGAGAAAAATCATGCTTTTTTGAATGTATTTTAATATAAACTTTTTAAAAATTTAAAGTAAGAAAAATGCATGGTTCTGGAATTCCAGTGGTTTTAGACATTATGGACACTCTTGTGAATTCTTGTCTTGAATATCAATGCCACAATGCATTCATGCTGTCTGGAAATTAAATGAGATTCACAATACAATTTCCTTGTGCTTTCCCATATATGAGTTATTTTACTTGCACGGAAATTTGAAAAGATGAAACACATTTTCATCTTCATTTTTCTACTTTGTTTAAAAGCCAAGTCATTAAACCAGTTGACTTTTAATGGATTGGCATGACTCAGGCGTTTTCCAAAGGGTGAACCCATATTTTGGTAATCCCATGTACTTTCATCATATTGTTTTGTCTGTTTCCCAATGCCTTAATGAAGGATATCATTCTTTCCTTGGAAGTCTGACAATTTTGTTAAAAGAGATGCTGTTGACTAGTGCAAATCCAGCAGTTAAAAGAAGCATATATAACAAATGAGGTCAACCTAAAGAAGTCATTTTGGCCCTTCTTGGCTCTGTCCACCTGACCTCTAAACTAGGAGGTGGGACCAACTCACTTTAAGGATTCTTGGTAGCTTTAAATAAAATCTACTATTGGTTTCTAGAGCAAGTCCAAACAAAAAAGTGCTGCCTAACTATTGCTGTTCTAATAGTGGTGATTCAAAGAGAATTTGGGAGGGAAGTAGCTATCCCTGGATGTTTCTTGAAAGGCACTAGAAGTTGGATCATCACCTGAGGACCACATAGTAATATCCCAAATTGAGGGTGGTTGGTATAGGCACACCACTTGTTCATATGCCCTGTCTACAAAGGAATCTTCCCTAACAGTCCTGCTAGTCCATTCCTTCATTTCTCATGATTACCAAAGCACCTGATTTGTCTTTCTCTACAGCCTCAGTCTGTCTTTTCCACCTTCTGAGTGACATGTGTATTCTGAATGTGCAATTCAAGGCCTAAGTATTAGCCCTAATTCAAAATGAACATAACCCAAAAAGATGGACAACAGTGACACTACCTGAATGATTTCTACTCTCCATTCTCTACTCTATTTTCTTAATCTATATATATAAAATGCTAAGCGACCGGTTGACCAATCAACCACTCGACCATTTGACCATTCGCTATGATGCACGCTGACCACCAGAGGGCAGACACTCAAAGCAGGAGCTGCCCCCTGGTGGTCAGTGAGCTCCCACAGTGGGAGTGCCACTCAGCTGACCAACAGCGCCAGACACTTGGCTCATGACTGGTGAGTGCAGCTGCAGCGGTGTGAGCCTCTCCTGCCTCCGCAGCAGTGCTACCAAGCTACGACAGGGGCAGCGGCAGGGGCAGCAGCAGAGGCAACACCAGGCACAGTGGGACTGGGATGAGCAGGAGCAGCGCAGTGCCCGGTTTGGGCTCCTCCCTGGCCGCCTGCCACTTTGCGCACTACTACATCCCTTGGGGGATGTCAGACTGTAGGTTTTGGCCTGAAATCAGCAGTCCGACATCCCTGAGGGGTCCTGGATTGTGAGAGGGCACAGGCCAGACTGAAGGACCCCACCAGTGCACGAATCTTTGCACCGGGCCTCTAATTAATTTATAATAGAATGGCCTATGCTCTTTTTTTTTTTTAATTTCCCAAGACATCCAGGATTATTATCTATTAAGATCAATTAGGGAAGGCCTAGTTGAGTATCACAAACCATCCCAGGATTCATCAAAAGTGAGGATGTTTCATGTGGATTTCTAATCGCTTAAAATTTGGCTCCAAACACCTGAGGATCACTGTAGACCACAGAGATGAGGCTTGTTATATATGAAGAAAGGCTCAGTAAATATGTTCTTAAGAAGACTGTCTTGGTACTAGCAACATTCCCTGCTATGTGGTTAACAAGGCAAATATATTATTTTTATTTCCATATCCCCAGAACAGGGACTTGAAAGGAAAACAGATCTCAAATAAATAATGTGTTGAATTCTGAACTAACCCTCTATTTGTTTATTTGTTATTTTGGTATTAATAGATATTTATTGAGATCATACCACACATAGGGAACTGTTTGTGTCAGGCAAACCTTTAAATGAAAATTGCCACATACTGAATCAGATCTGAAATAACATTTCATTCAACTGCAGCCTTATATCAGAACATATTCTCTTTTTTCATGACATGGGTATTATGTGTCTTTAAAAGCAGCTGGTTGTCTTTCTCATTATGCTCTTGGACTTGCATAGAATAGAATGTAACATCATCTGGGAGTGATCGAAGTTTATAGAAAGATGGTTCTTCCTGCAGGCAAAAGAGGTGCCATGTTGGCAGCAGCAATAGAAAGCAAAACTTTGAGCTCATGCTCTTGTCTATGTCATTAGAATCTCTTCCTAGCTTCCTAAGGCACTTGAGGAGAGAAATGAATAACAGCCTGGGGAGCCTTCTCATTTCCAAGCCCAGCTTCTCCACACTGACCAGGTGGAGTCAAGAGGGACAGTCAGACATGAGGAACCGCAGTTCTACATTGTAAGATAGTCACGGGGCAGAATTGGGTAAGAGTTTCTCTTAAGCCATACCCAAGGACATTTAGTTCTCAGTAAACTAAAAAGATCCTTAATAAGATTATGTCATCACCAAGTTCAAAAGTTCCTAGAAAATTAGAGTAGCCAGAAGAAGGAGGTCCTCTCTTGGCTTTTCCTTGGAAATGGTGTGCTCAAACCCTCTGACATCCTCCTACAGTCATAAAATCATCCAAAGCTAATCAGTGTGGGGCAGCATTTACATCCTATGTAGTTATATAAAAAGAAAGTAGATGATCTTGGAACATCAACGTATAAGACTACTAAGAGATACATCTATTTTATATTTGTCTCTATTATATAGCCAGTTGCCATTTTCCCTAAAAGGAAAAGGAAAAAATAAAGTTGAAGATAAAACTTGGTTCACGATGGATTGCCCAGCAAAAGAAAAGATGCTTTTCTTACTGTAAATCTCTACAAGGACTTTTTCCAAAGTGTAAATGAAATTTTCTACGTGATTATTAACTGTATTAGAACATCATCATTTTAAAGTTTGGATAATTTATCAGATTATATTATGAAGGCTTTCCAAAGCTTAATTATGTATGTTCTCTTCAGTTCAAGTCTTCATCAGATTTTAACATAAAAAATAAATGATTTCATTTAATACCATAGAAGAAATTATTAAATCATTGCTACATTTAGTCATGGCACTATTATTACCTCAGTCTAAGCTAGGGAAATAAGTTTATTTTTATCAGCAACTGATGTTGATATACACACCTCAACAAACAACATCAAACACATAAACCACCAAGAGAATGTGAAAATTACCTACTTCAAACTTCTTTTGCCATTGATTAATGTTTGCTGTTACTTGAGATTTTTCTTTCAGGAGTCTTTCTAACCAGGTACTCTATTTAATCAACAGGATTAAAATATCCAGGGCTGAAATTAGTATAATCTCTTAAGATCCTGAATTTAACACCTTCATAATTTTTATATAACAATGGTTTCAAGGCATTGGAATTGCTTTTTATCTGGCCTGAGTCTGCGAGGAGAATCCAGAGTCTCTGTGTTGTTTTATTTTATTTTTTTTTTACCCCTAACAAACTGCAACTGGTTGGTGATGAAGCACTCCTAAGGCAACCGCAAGATGAAGCAAGATGAAGCAAAACAGGAATTAGATGAAAACCAAGCTCACCCACATCCTACGTCAATTAGCTATTTTCTTTTTCTCTGTAGGGGCGCGTGTTATAGCTTTTAGGAGAGATGTTCCTCCTTACCTCCAGCCCTCCCCAGAGTTCTTCTGCCCTTCCACCCCCCTCCTTCTCCAACATAAGCTGACAACAGAACATGTTTTCTCAAACCGTGTTTGCTGTTTACTTTCCTGTGGCTTCATCTTGAAGGTCATCAGCACATTGAATTACCTTGGAAGACTCTTCAGAAGTGTGTGTGTGGTGGTGGCGGGGGGAGGATGTGAGGGGGATTGGGACATGGGTCTCTGAATAACATGTTGGAAGAAGAGTAATAAGGAAAGTGGTGTTTAGAATTGTGCACATTGTAATCAGTGTTGATAGAACAAAAATGAAAAGAGCTCAATGGGGATTTTAGTTGTGTATTTAGCCTAAAAGAAAAGAACAGTAACAAAGAAACTTAATTCCAAATTTGCTGGCACTCAATTTTTTCAGGTGTAGAAGGCTTTTTAAAGATACAAAAATAATATAATCTCTGTGCTGTGCCCCTAAAACTAATATAAAATTATATGCCAACTGTAATTGAAAAATTAAACAAACAATATATTCATAGTGAGCATATTTTGTTTGACCTGAGCACAGGAAAATCCACCCGTTCATTTATTCATTGAGCAACTGTTATGTGCCAGGCAATGTGCTAGATACTATCAAAGATCAATAAGGTATGTGGTAGAGCCCTGACCACTTTGGCTCAGTGGACAGAGCATCGGGCTGTGGACTGGAGGGTCCCGGGTTCGATTCCGGTCGAGGGCAGGTACCTTGGTTGCAGGCTCAATCCCCAGTGGGGGGCATGCAGGAGGCAGCTGATTGATGTTTCTCTCTCATCTATGTTTCTGACTCTCTGTCCCTCCCCCTTCCTCTCTGTAAAAAGTCAATAAAATATATTTTTTTAAAGATATGTGCTAGAATTTAGTCTATACAGAAGAGACATAAAGGCAAAGAGTGGAAATATATTGTAGCAGTAAATATTTGGATATGGTGGTATCACAGAGTAATGATTCTTCAGCTAAATTGTCAAGTATTAGGAGGAACGAACCACATTAAAAGAGGAAAGGAGGGTTAGTACTTCAGAGAAGAAACAGCCTGTGCAGTAGTGTGGAGTTATGGGAGGGCACATTATATTGAAGGACCCGCAGTTCAAACTGGCTGGCACACGAAGTCCTGGGAAGGGAATTGACTGGCAAAAGAAGAGATCATTGGAGTCTAAGTAATTAAACTGTGACTGAATTTTACATATGATAATGTCTATAAGAAATCTGGCAACATGATGGGCGGATAACTATGAGAGAGCAAAAGGTAGACCATTTAGGCTTTCAGGGAACTAAGCAGAAATAGAATAATTTTGTTGAACACCTAATGTAGACACTTGCTAGATTATTTTATGTGTTTTATCTCCTTTCATTCTTACCACAACTCTGTGAGTTAAGCTTGGTAAAGAATTACATACAGGCAGAATTCTATGAAGATTAATGAAAAACATAGAGGAATGTCTTTGATCTTCATCTCTGGCTGTGTGTCAGAAAAGTGAGGAGCACTTTAGGAGGGAGATCAAGGTGAGGATCAGCTGGTTACAGTGGTTTTGTTCACTGAATTCCTGCGCACAAGTTTTCAAATAAAGAAAAATTGGTTGGTGAGTAAAGAAGTGGGGAGGCCTCCAGAAACCATTTGGAGAAAAATTAGAAAACCTAAAGGAATACACAAATCTTTTTTGGTCTTTCAAACTATGACATCTCTTAGGATCAATCTGTATCTTCGTAATGTAATCATTTTAATTTTCTCAAACATCCCCAAAGTGGACCTTTGAGGGATGACATAGGATGGTACCCTTGAACTCCTGTTTGACTTGCTGCAGAAATCTCTTGTCTGATTCTCCCTTTAAATCTTACCATCGGGCCATCTGCTTCCCTGCTTAATTACACCAGTGTTTTTCCCCCAGCTCTTCTTCTTCTTCCTACTGCTCTAGCAACCATGCGGTGGACTCTACTCATTTTCTACCCAGACACTTGAATGAACTGCTTTCTGCAGTTGGCCTCTGGGCAGTGAGGAAGGAATGGAAGCCCAAATGCAGGGCTCTCCTTCCTAACACCGAGCTAGGATAGGTCCCCCCACTTTTTTTTGAGGAAAGAGAGTCTCTCTTCTCTATTCAACAGTTTCCTTTATCACTCTCATGTTCTTTCTAATGGTTCTTTGTGCCTCAAACAAAATTTCAGATCTCTGGCAATTGAAATAGGAAATTTGGGGGCCATGCAATATTGGTTCCATAAAGACCAAGATTAAATTGAATTGTTTATAACAGCTCTTTACTTCTTAACCATCAATGGCTCAGGTTTATTTCGCTGAACTTGTAGCTTACAATCAGGGTCATTGAGAAGTATTTTTCTATCTTTACACTACAATTCTAGTTTTTGTTTTGTGTTTTGTTTTGTTTTGTTTTTCTTATTTGTGACATTTAAAGTTTGGGTCTTTGCTTATTACACTGATTTATTTTTGGTTAAGTCAACTCTGGAAATAATCATTTAGTTGAGCACCTACTACAGTGATATCAAGACAATGCTTGCCTTAAATGGGCTCTAAATCCAGTTGGAACTATGACACATATGGAACAGACTGCAACTGAAAAGTGGGCAATACTTGGTGCTACAATGGAAAGGTGGCAAATTATGCTGTAAACTGGAGAGAAGATGTTTTGGACTTTGAAATGGGGAAGATTTCACAGAAGAGGTGACATTTAAGTTGGACCTTGAATGAAAAGTAGTATTTCATGAAATAGAAAAACAGAGGGCATTCCAAGATGAGAATGTAGTATAAATAAAGACAGAGAGGCACAGATGGATGTGTCTTATCCAAGGGATAATAAATAGGTACAGGGCTGCTAAAGTCTAGGGGGCCCAGGGTGAAGACTAGAAGAAGTGGGAATAGTTAATCTTAGAGAGATACATTGGGCCTTTATAATATAAATCTTTGCATGCCACACTGAGAAGCTTTGAGTTCATTCTCTTGGTGACTATGAACCGTTATATGTTTTTAAAAAGATAGATCTGGTGGATGAACAGAAATTCAGATGATATTCCAATATGTAAAGTTCTACTATGAGTCCAAGAGTATATAGCATGTCTGCCCCCTGTCCAAACTTCTGTTTATGCTGTTTGAACCACTTAATAATAAGAAATAATAAACCATTTTCTCTGGTAAAATATTTAAATAGCTTTTAGCTATCAATCCCTACTAATTTCCCTTTAATAAGACATTTATTCCAAATAGACACCATCTCCAAGGCAATTGACAATGAGGAGACTGGTTGAATTCTACATAGAATATTAGCTACAGTTTCAGTTTTAGAAAAGCAACTTACACTTGATGTCTCCTCTTATTAGGTAGAAACTTCCAAGACATATTTTTTAAAGTATGTTAATTTGTATATGTACTGATTTTCAGGTATGAAGAACCAGATTCGGTACTTGTAGCTCAATTAAAACTTGCCATGACTTTGAAGAGTGTCCCAAGGTTCTAGGTCTTTCGTTGAAAATTTGAAATGCTCCTAGAAAGATAATTTTCATGATACTTTTTCCTTTGAAAAAATAGTTTGGTCAACGTTGGGAGGAAAATAATAACTGAGGTAACGTATGTCTTTCTCCTTAACATGTTCTGTTTGGAATTAATATCTTATTGATGAATTCAGTAGTAGAGCTTAGTACACAGGAGCCGTTGAAATGTTGTGTCAGTAGAGAAAATTGTGTTCATTATTCCTCATTCTCAACATAAACTAGCAGTAAATACACCGCACCAGGGGGTATATGCATTAGGGCCTCCCACATAAACTTCGCCTCTGCAAAGATAAACATTTTCTTATTATCGCAAATAATCAACAGGAGAGTAGCAAATGCAAGTTTAGCTTTTCTCCAGAATGTTTATCACGGTTACTTTAAACTGTTTATAGGAGAGAGAGAACTATAAATGTCCTTCAGGAGCTGGGCAGTACCATATGGCTCAGAAGGCTTTTCTGTGATAAAATGTTTGGTTAAATTTCAGGCAACACATGGTCTTTCCATGGCGATTATTTGTCATTTCAAACGTTGTTGTTGATATTCAGCTCCTGAAACAAATAACACCAACCTAAAACATTTATAGTAACTTAAGAAACAAGGTTCATTCTGGAGCTGCTGGGATCCAGCTGCACCTGGCAACCCACCCTCCAGTCAGCTGTGGCCTCGCAGGTCCGGAGCTCTGTCCCCGCTCCGCAGAGTGCTGCAGAGACACTCACGGGGCCTGCCACACAAACACTGGACGTAATCCACCTCCGTGTTTTCCACGTTGGGGCTTTGCGGATTCTTCTTTTCTCTAAGAAAATAGCCTGTATATACAATAGGTTGGGCAAGGGTTTACTTTCTGATGTACAAAGCATGCCATACCTTGAAAAGTGTCTCAAGTACAGCATGGGCCTTAACTGGATGTGAGTTGAGTAACAAGGCCACATTTCTTTCTAAGTAACCATCAGATCAGCTTAGATACAGGCTGCCTTGGTTTGTCTAAACTCAAGCAGAAGTGAATGAGATGAGCAAGAGAAGAGGCAGACCTAGTCCGAAGGCCTTTGCCATGTTCTAGGATTCCCCCACTTAATCGACACTGATATGCTTATTGGTTTCATAGAGGAAAGGAGAGGGAGATAGAAACATCAATGACGAGAGAGAATCATTGATCGGCTGCCTCCTGCATGCCTGGACGTGTACCCTGACTGGGAATCGAACAGTGACCTCCTGGTTCATAGGTTGACACTCAACCAATGAGCCACGCCAGCCAGGCAAGACTGAAGGCCATTTTGGTTAAACCCTTAGAACAGAGGTTCTCAACCTGTGGGTCGCAACCCCTTTGGCGGTCGAAAGACCCTTTCACAGGGGTCGCCTAAGACCATCCTGCATATCAGATATTTACATTATGATTCATAACAGTAGGAACATTACAGTTATGAAGTAGCAACGAAAATAATTTTATGGTTGGGTCACAACATGAGGAACTGTATTTAAAGGGCCAGAAGGTTGAGAACCACTGCCTTAGAAAGTCACCTTAGCAAAAACCTAGACCAGTTCTCACAAGAGTTTTGTGAGTATGTATGTATTTATATATATTAAGTTGGTGGTATAAACCCTTAAGAATAGTTCAATTTCATTTTTTATATTCAATATTTATTGTGTGGAACAATGAAAAATGAATCCTTTATAGCTTCCCTTTAACTTAAGGAAATTAGCTATTTTGGTTCCTCCTGTTCTAGTCACAAAGAAAACCACCACCACCATGCACAGCACACATGCATATACACAGATACACCCTTCTTTCTCTCTCCTCTTCATGTTTCTACATTTATTGAAAGGTGTTATAAAATGGATACAGACATTGATATGACAGTTTTTAATTCAAGATATTTACAATACAAAAAAGGAAGACAGTAATATCAACAAAGAACTATAACGGATATTCAGTGTGATCCATTTTATACCATAGGTGTTGAAAAAGTACCATGGGAGCACAAAGGAGAGAAAGGTTAATTCTGATGGGTGTGGGGGTCAGAATGAAGAAGTCTGCATGAACAGGTGGCCTTTTAGTCTTTAAGGATGAGTTTGATTTTAAGAGGTAAAGAGAAAGGAAATAATGCTAGAGAACTTATAAAACAAACAAAAGAATATCTTATTCTTGACATCTTCCTTCCTCCCCCATTCCTTCCTCCCTCGCGTCCCTTTTCTTCCTTCATTCCTTCCTTCCTTCCTTTCCTCTTTCATTCCTTCCACTTATATATCCTTTTTATTCTCCCTTTCTCCTTTTCTGTACATGTATAAAAAACTAGACTACCAAGAATAATAGCCATTATTTTTCCTTTGGGATTTCTCAATGTGGTGGATTTCACTTGTAGTTAATTTTGTCAAACAGGCAGAACCTTAAAAAACAGCAACATAAAACAAGCATTAAAAATATTTTTTTGGAAATAGCAAAGATAGAGAATAATAAAATCTGTGTGGTGGAAATTTATTTGCACTTTTCTTTGTAGTTTTATGAAATCGAAATTCAGAATGCCCTACTAGTAGATTTTAATTGGCCCAGTCTTTATAGTTGTAATGCAGAATGGTGTGATTAGCATTAGTACTATAACCCTGACTGGTACTTATAAAATGGCTTACTCTTTACAGCAGTAGTTCTCAGTCAAGTAGTATCTTCTGCCTGGAGAGCTTTTGGCAATTTCTGGGTTTATTTTGTTGGCAAGTGTTAGAGGGCATTAGAAGGGCAGAGCCAAGTGTGGGCAAGACAGCCAGTGCCCAATGAAGGATCATCCTTCATCCTACCCAGTGCTTGATGTCCAACAGATACTCATGTAGGTGAAAAACTTATGATCATTTATGTCAAGTGCCTAACTCTGTTTTACATACAATTTTTATGATTTAAAACATACTGAATTTTTAGGCATGGAATTACTATGTAAATAAAATTTAAGCCCAGCCAGTGTGATTCAGTGGTTGAACGTCAACCTATGAACCAGAGGTGAGAGTTCGATTCCCAGTCAGGGCACATACCCTGTTGTGGGCTTGATCCCCAGTGTGGGGCATGCCGGAGGCAGCCAATCAATGATTCTCTCTCATCATTGATGTTTCTATCTCTCTCTTCCTCTCTGAAATCAATAAAAATACATTTAAAAGTGTATTATGTTTGGTTTAGAAATTTTCTGCTTTTTTTTTAACCATTTCAGAGTATCATATCAGACCAATAGTTGGTTATTTAAGTCACCAAGACAATGCAAGAGTGTCTTTCAAGTAGAGGAGCAAGCAAGCATCTGGCTGCTTCTCTCTGGCTTTCACAGTAATCATGCTGAGCATGATCCTGTTGAAATACAGTAGTTTGGTGGCCAAAGTATGGATGTTGCAGCCTGCTTACATTTTCTTACCATCTACTCTTCCCTCACACTAGCTGTGTTACTTTGGGCAAGTTACTTAACCACCCTGTGTGTCACTTTTCTTGTCTGTAAAATGGGACTAATACTAGTACTCATTTCATAGATGTTAAAAAGGCTTAGGAGCTAAGAAAAATGCCTGGCAATATAGTGAGCATAATTAAAGGTGATCTGGTGAATGTATTGTGTATATTATGTAATATTATTGGGTGAGCACCTATAATCAGAAACATTAATGTTTCTGCCGAAAAACTTTTGGCCATTCATATTAACTGGAAAAAATTAAAACCACATCAGCTTCGTGTGTGTTTCTGTCAGGTTTTGTTGCCAAACAAGTTATGAAATGTTTTTGAATTTCTGAGCCATTTGAATTGTAGAATTGTGGAGAAATTATGGATCTGAATTTTATTACTTACTACAAATCATTTTCCTCTAGTTTTCTTTTATGCAGCAGGCATTATTTAATTACTTAAAAGGGTATCTTTGTAGATAATGACTAACATCTATGAATTTCATTTTGAGATATTTAAGATGTGTTACAAACTCTTAAAAAAGAGGACAATGGGTCTGATAGGGGACAATGGGTCCGAGAACCACTAATATATGGGTTTTTTAAAATATAAATTATTTCATTTGATCTTCACCATAGCCTGATGAGATAAGTTCTTACTTTAGAGTGAAGAAAAGCAAATACAAGAGAAATTAAAATGTCATTCTCAGTAAGGGAAAGAGCTGGCATTGACCCACATTTTGGACCTTGAGTCTTGCCCTCTCCCTCCCATTCCTCTCCTGATGCATCCACCACAGAGGAGTCAGCCGCTGTGTGCTCAACCTGTGACTCACAAGTGACTGAACCTAAAAGTATAAGAGGGAACACAGAGTGAATCGTAATGAGCCACTTCCCATCAAAAGGTTGATTTTTATGCTATTATATTATCACATAACGTAGCTTCATTTTCCACCTACTTTGTTAACTAAAAATTACTTAGGGCCTGGATTTATTTTTCCCTCATTTTCTTTGAAAATATTTTCATAGAGAAGAAATTTTACCCTTTTAAGATTTTCTTGATCTAAATTTCTTTTTTAAAAATACACATAATCTCAACTAGGTTTTCATTTGAGAAAGAATGCAATTGTCAGTGCTCAGTAGTGGGAAGAACATTATATTAGAAGACAGAAAAAATAAATCCAGGCCCCGATGTAGCTTAACTGGACAGCATGATTAACGTGCCTTTATGAATCTCAGTGTCTTCATTTGATTCACTGTAAGAATGAAATGAGGTGCCATATATTATACAACCAGAATAAAGTCTGCCAAGTAAGTGCACACTCAATACTAAACCACTGTTTCTCTACCTATAAAATAAAAGATTTGTACTATATCAAGAGGCCATCTCTGAAATTCAATTATAATAGAATAATTCTAAATTATCCCTCAAGGAATCAACTCCCTATTAATGATCCATTGATCTTCTGAGATCTGCATTTTATCACACCCCATTTTAACCCATAAATATTACCATAGTGTTAATTTTAATGGTTTTACTAATAAATTATATTTCCAGGTTGAATCAAAACAATAGTACATAGCAGGCATTGCTCAAGATACAAGATAAGTGGAAAATATTGCATTAACCAGTCAAAATATTTTTTTAAATCAAGAAGCAATCACTGAATAGCTTTCTTTGATTAAGATAGCAATTAGGTTAATAATTAAATGAGACTGATAATGACAGTGGAGGAGCCTAATCAGCCAGATTACAATGCATTTCTTTAAACCTCTTGAAAGATCACATCATAGCTGAATAGAGGAATCTACTTATGGCTGACATCCCTTGGTCTTTACTCATTGTCTCATTGGATGCCAGTCATCAGAGGAAAAATTGTTTCAATCTTTTATTTATAAATCTATCTTTTAATTGTCAAATTATTTCTGAAGTATGCTCAAACAGAATTTTCTTCTTCATAACAAGAAAACAATTCTGTAAGTGAAATAGCAAATTGTGCACCCTCTGTTTCGCACCAATCTAGCAGTGTGCTGACATGTAGGTTTCATGATGTGCAGTCTTGTTTGCTTCTATCCCTTTCCTTTTCCAAAAGAGAGTTGTTTTTATTTTTATAAAGCATCTGAGAAAAATACACATCCTTATTGTTACTTGCTGCTGAAAGAAAAGAGATCTCTTTTCTTAAAAAAGTCAGTCCCTTTGTCTATCATAGAGCAACCTACATACTGGTGGCATTTGCTCTTTCATTCCTGAGCTACTTCTAGGGCATCTGTATGTCAGAGACTGGTCCACATAAAATCATTAGCAAACCATGGCTGCAGGCCACATGGAGCAGGTGTCTAGCCCTGCAGGGCCCCCAACTCCTTTCTGCAAAGTACTGTTGGGCTGGCCAGCAGTTCCTTTCCTGGACTGCTCCAATTTTTGCATCTTTGTAGAAGGTAAATCATTTCAGTCTCATTACTAATTCTTTTTCCCTCCAACCTAAACAATAGAAACTAGACTAGAGAACTCCCTAGAGATTTAAAAGGGAATAGAAATTCCTATTCAGAACTTCTTTTCACTAACTTTATTTTAAAAAATAAATAGAATAGGACTCCTCCTAGGTTCAAGAATCACCAATGACTCACAAAAAGGAAATGTTTCTACTTTAATCTTTTCTTCTGGATTGCAGTATTCCTTTATTCATTTGCATAACAATTGGCACAAATCATTCTGTAACCAGGGCATGAAGGTGCTCCATGAAATTCAAGAAGGTTTTTTTTTAAAAAAAAGATGTTTGTTTTGTTGTTTTTCTTAACAAAACAATGCATAGTACATATACACAGGGAATATATATGTATATGCTCATGGTTACTTAATGTGGTGAATGAAAATCATGCAAAGGCTTATTCTCCAGAGCTACCCTAAGGTTTGGCCTTCAGCGTGTAGAGAATTCAAGAGGTGCATTGGATCCATGTTCAGACAATTTTTCTCTGACCTTGCATAGCTGTGGCGTTTCATTCTCATGGCATGGGTCAAAAGCTAGAAGGAGAATAAAGTATCAAGAGGCTTTGTCCCAATTGTTTCAGATTTCAAAAGCCAATACTTGACTGCAGAGGTTGAGAGAAGGGAATTAAAGTCTCCCACTCCTGAGTATTTCTGCCCATTTCTCTTTATTTCCTGTGGGTTTTGCTTACTGAATTTTGAAGGCATATTTTCATCATGCATAGATATCCATACCTCTTATATCTGGTATAGATGAAGTCATTTCCTAATATCACTGCTTCCTCTCTCTTCTCCCACAAGTCATCCATGAGAAAGGAATAAGTAATGTTATTGGGAGGGTAAGCTAATTAAAATAATCAGCATTACCAAGAAACGTACATTTACTCTGGAGTTTGTGTATGCCTCCCTCCTACCCTCAGTACAGATAAAGGAGGGATCAGTCAGATCTTCCTCTATGCAGAAGGATGATTTTTTTTATTTTTATTTTTTGGTTAATCTTCGCCTGAGGATATTTTTCCATTGATTTTCGGGGAGAGCGGAAGAGAAAGGGAAAGACAGAGAGAAACATCTATGTGAGAGAAAAACATCAATTGGCTGCCTCCTGTAGGAGCCTGACCAGGGCCCAGGCCAGGGAGGAGCCTGCAACCAAGTACTTGCCCTTGACCAGAATAGTGAGAGACCAGTCGGGAGCCGAAAACCAGGATTACAGGCTTTATTAGGAGAAAAAGACATGCCTGGCTGTCTTGCAATGGGAGAGCAGCAACCCACCCATGCAGAGGTGAGCACATCTTTTGAGGGGAGGAGTGGGAAGGAATGGGGGCTTAGGGTACTTGGTGCGCGCTGATTGGTGGCTTAATGTATGGTCCATATAAGGTACATAGTTAGGCACTTAGATACTTAGAACAAGGGCTTAGGGTATTTGGCAGATGTTGATGGGTGGTTCAATGTATAGTCCATATAAGGTACATGGTTAGTCTCTCAGGTATTTCTCGGCTGCAGGTTACATCATACTCCGCCCACCAATTGGGGAAGGGAGGATCTATCAAATAGAAGAATAGAACCTGGGACCCTTTGGTCTGCAGGCCAACGCTCCACCCACCGGCCAGGGCCAAAAGGATGATTTTTTAAAATCAATCTCTCTCCTGGTTTCTTTATTTCACTGATTACTCATACTCAGTGCCCCTCTTTCTCCTCTGTTTACTTCCAAATACGCAAGTGTTCCAGGGCCTCATTCTCTTCGCTTACTTATACATCCAGTCAAATGGCTTCAGATACCATCTGCATACTGATGGTTTGTAGATCTAGTTCCTGACTCCCAGAACTGCGGACTCCTAGGCCCATCCTGCATTTCCGATTTAACATAGTCAAAGCAAGACCCCAGTCTTTGCCCACAGCTAGCTCTCTTGCTGATCTGGTTCATCTCAGTAAATACCACTGCTCTCTATGCAATTCCTCAAGTCAGATATCTGGGAGTTATTCCTCTCTTTCCCTCACTGTCTTCCCACCCCTATATCTGATCCATCAACATATGCATTAACTTCTCATTTTAAATAGCCCCAGAATCCTTCCAACTGTCTCTATCTTTACTTCTCCTGAGCCCAAGACATTATATAATCTCTTGCCTACTTCAGCAATGGTTTTCAAATTCATCCTTTTTATCTTACATTTGCTTTTTCTGTTGAATCCTTTATAGGACAGCCTGAATGATCTCTTTAAAATATGAATTAATGTTGCTCTCCTGTTTAAAGTCCCAAATGGCTTTTCACTCTATTTAGAATAATTTCTAATGTCCTTCTCTTGGCCCCTTTTGATCTTACTCCTTATCACTCACCCACTTGTCTGCTATTCTCCCAAATCACTGGCCTTTTATTTGTTACTATTCCTATATTATGTGTTGGGCACTTGCTATTTTTTTTTCTTTTGCAAGTAGAACACTTTCCCCTAGATCTGTAGAAGGTTGAGGTCTGTCACTTAGATTTCAGATTAGATATCATACCCTCAGAGAGGCCTTCTCTGATCTCAGTCTGGTGTTGCTGCCAGTCATTGAACTTTAGCGCACCTGATGATGTTTATCACTGTCTGCTATTTTACTGATTTGTCTTTGCTCATCTTCTGCCACTGCCTACCCTTGAACTAGAAGGTCAGCTCCATGAGAGGACTCACCTGCTTGTTCATGGCAGTAATTCCTGCCCTTGGAAAAGTGCTTGACACATGGATGGTACTCTGTAAACGTACAGAGTGAATGAATGAAAATCATCAGAAACCATGACCCAAAATGAGTTAGACAATGTATTTGGCTTCTTGCACATGCTAATTAATAGCACCCTGGAGACTGTTTACCTGTATACAGCTGTCTCATTGCTTACAAAGCTGATGAACAAAGAGTTCTGTCTTCACAGGTAAAAGTGACTAAACTTTTAACTTGAGGTGAGCCGTGTGGTATCAGAAGGTCTAGGTTGTACACATTAAGACTAATCAGATGACCTGTTGAAACATCTTCTGGGATGGACTTTTAGGTGCCTGTCAAAGCTTATAATTTGAGAGCAAGCATCAGTGAACTGAACCTGAACGCCTTTCACCTTGGAACCTTTGCTGCTTGAAAATCACCTCTATTTCACTTTTTGCTCGCTGGACCTACTTATCTTTTAGTTTCAGGGCCTGATTCATCAGTTTTGATGGATCCATTTATAAACTCAGTCAGCATTTTAGTCTGCCAGCCTGTGAATAAAAGGGAGTAACTGCAGGCTCAGAAAAAAATAAAAATAAGTTTTCACTGATTCTGTTTTCAATTAATTTCCAAGAGCACAACACAATAAAAAGTGAGTTCTCTATTCACAGTTCTTCCTTTAAATACAGAATATCTCCTACTTTTCTCTTTTTTTATTTTTGTGTATTTTGCTCCCACTTTAAGACTTATCGAAGAAATAAAAAATAGTCCATCATTCTTTTCATAGAGGGAAAACAACCACCAGCATGAAGCCTGTCTCTAGATGTTCGTAAACAATATATCCCACAGAGTAATTTTTAATCGCTGAACTTTTAGTACAGGGCTCTGTCATTAACCTTTATGAGCTCAATGGCACTTTTTAAATATTTTGTTTTCCCAATAAAATAGAACTTGCTTTAAGTCCTGGCTCAGATTGCTAGAAAATGGATGAATATTATGGATGACTCCATGAAACTCCTACCCTTCAAGTTAGGGTAGTAATTGATTGAGCTTGTCTCATGATTTAATAATAACTGCTCTTCTCATGAAATGGTTAGTATAATAAGTGAAGGTCTGGCTTAACATACTATAAAAAATAGTAGATAGCTGTATGAAATCATTTCGGGGAGGAAATTATAATACATGTACATTATTGACTTGAAATGCAGAGTGAATATAATACAAGAAATACTAGTAATGCTTAGTTCCTACTTATAAACACAGAGTTAGATGAAAAGTGAGATGAATATTTGAAGGCCATAAAAAACTTAGGCTGAGTGAAAGACTTTCAGGATAAAAATTCACTCTGAAATTAGACATTTACAAAGAGTCTCCATTTGCAGAGATCATTACTGTTTGTTTGTTTGTTTGTTTGTTTATTTGTTTGTTTGTTTTATAACTTAGCTTCTACATAGGCTTGTGGGTCATAGCACTTGAATGAATTTTGGAAAGTTAACTGCTTCAAGACCATGGCAAGAGACCCTACCAGCTTTCATCTTCCTCCTGTCTAGTCCCTCCCTCCCCCCAGTACTATTCAATAACTCTCTAACTATGACCTTCTTTGGGAAATCCCAAGCCAATGTGTTATTGCTAATCCACCATTTGTTCATACTGTCTATATACTAGTACATTACACACACACACACACACACACACACACACACACACACACTTCTATACTTCTTTTGTTTACTTTCCTCTATTTTCCCATCACAGTTTTTTGTTAAGGTAATATTGTCCAATATAGCACTGTAGTTCTTCAATTGTATCCTATTACTTTTTTGCAAAACCAGGAGTGAAATTCAGAACACTTAGAGACCTGATACATATGGTGTGGAAGCTGCAGTTCCCACACACAGCCACCAGTCAAATAAGAGAGACAGTGAGCTAGTTCTTCACTTGGAAGTTTTAGCACAGACCCCGTGTATCATATATTCCGTGGTTAGAGAAAGTTTTAGTATTGTGCTAGTGAAGATGGGAAGTACCAAAAAACATGATGTCCTTTGCTTTATTCAGAGACATTTTGAACATATTTTAACTACTATTAATTGTCCAAGTCTGAATAAATAGCTTGTGCAATAAGTTGCAACAGAAACAAAAGGCCACAAATAATGTTCTCTTAAAAGATAACATCAGTTTAGAGAATATTTGTTGACACTTATAAGACTTTATTTTTTGTTCACTCAATGATTTTTGAGTTCATATTATGTAAACGTGAATGACAATAGATTGGAAAAATTTGACAAGAGAGCTATGCATACTGTCTGTAAAGATGAGAGAGAGGGGAGATTTAGGCAAAGTAAACTTTTAATAGAAGTTATCTTGTGAGTAAAATCTGAGCTGCCCAGGCAAATGAGAAGGGAAAACATATCCCAGAGACAGAGTAAGATTTATGCAAATAGAGGGAGGGAGGTGTGTGGCACCTGAGAAAGGAAGCTAGAAAGGACCAGATTATAAAGGTCTTTTAAAGCCATACGAAGGAACAGGAGTTAATAGAGGGTTCTTTGAAGGGCAGCAGGTTGTCTTAAAATCAAACCTGTGATTTAGAAAGCTCCTGGGAGGAAGGCGGGCTGGAGTATTCAGGATGGTTAGAAGACCACTGCAGTAGTTCAGGAACTGATTATAACGTGAGCTGACACGCTGGCTGCATGCCACTGTGCTTGCATGTGCTTGTATCAATGAGTGGGAACCCTTTGGGAAATTTAATAACAATCTGTAAAAGTCAATCAATTAATCAATCAATTAAAAAACCACAGACATCTAATAACTAAGTAAAATCACATCACCTCTTCGGGTTTCAGTTTCTTCTTTATAAAATAAGAGGCTTGCACTTGAAATATTTTAAATGCTAAATTCTCCCAAATCTAGTAGAGGATGTGTTTCCTTGAGGTGGATTTTAAATGTTTCTTTTCACTTGCTTCTTTACTTGGGAGAACCCAGGATTCTGAAGTCCTGAAATGTATTCATGGAAATTAAATTCCACTACAGTCTTTCTAAATAAGAAGCTTCCACCTAAAATTAGTTTCACTTTAAAATGTTCTGCCCTGATCTTACATATGTATAGGGAATAAATGATACTTAGAATTCCTTACATTCACATGTTTGGCGTTTTCAAATTATTTTCATGTACATCCCCTGATTTAAACTTATTGTGACCTTATGATGTAGCCAGGTCTGGACTGTTTTGTAGATTAGGAAACTGAGAATAAGAGAATTTAAGTACCTAGCTCATACATTGGAGCTTCATTCAGGTTCCAGAATCCCAATTCTTTGTTCTTTCCCATAGTCCTGGAATTACCCCAGCTCTACAATCATCTCCAGTGATAATAAGAAATAAAAATAGTGTTCTTGTCAGAAAACACAGTTTATGAACATAGAGGTATTAATGCTACTGTGACCCGTGCCTCAAATAGGACATGGGAGATGGTTTTATTTTTCATTTAGATAATATATACTAGTATATATAATATATACTGTTCTTTTGGAAGAGGTTGTGTCACTAACTAGTTGCATTACTTATACAAGTCATTACATCTTACTTTTTATTAACTAATAGAGTCCTGGTGCACGGATTTGTGCACATTGAAAGGAAATTAATTAGAAGGTGATGGGCAGGGCAGAATTGGGCGAGATGGACCAGACATGCCCTGGAGTCAACCTCCTGTAGTCCCTCCCCGACCAGCTGCACCTAGGGTGGCTCTGGGGCTCAAAGGGTGTCTGCAGAGTGAGCGGAGTCCCTCCAGCAGGTGGGGTTCCTTGGCCTGGCCTGTGGGTATCGAGCCAAAATCGGCAGTCCAACATCCCCCAAGGGGTCCTGGAGTGTGAGAGAGCACTCTGCAAAGTTGCTGTCTCTCGGCAGCTCCTGCGTTGAGCATCTGCCCCCTGGTGGTCAGTGCACATCATAGCTACTGGCTGGTCAGCTGGTCAGCCGGGCACCTAGCCTTTTATATATATAGATTGTCATTGAATTAGTACTCACTAATATCTATAGCATTTCCAGCTATAAAATTCTAACATCCTGGTGTTCTTTAATGTTCATTCCTTGATTTATTATTATTTTTTTTTATCAAACCATTTCATCTCACGTAAAATGGCAACCTATATACAGACAGTCCTCGGGTTACCTCTGAACAGTTACATCGGAAAGGTTACGTCGCCATCTCCCATTTATTTATAAAAAAAATGTTCCATCATTTCAACATATGTGCATATGTGCTTTATGTTTTTTATTATTTATTTACCACAATAAAGGTCAGGAATTATATTTCTTTTAATTTTTTTTTACTGTTTCACTTCATTACTGCTGTGTATGTGCTCCATGTGAGTGACATAGGTGCTTATGTAGGTGGGTTCCGACTTACAGTGAACATCACTTTACGTCACGCCATAGGAACGAATCTCCGACATAACCCGAGGACCTACTGTAAGTGAAATTTCTGCTATAACTTCAAAGTAAGAAAATTCACCTGGCCTACCAGCAGCCTGTCTGTAATTGATAACAGCCTTACAGGACAGTCCTTGCCATCATATCTGCCATCGTAACTTAAACCTGTTTCTTTCCTTTTTATGAGAGAGAGAGAAATAAATAATACAACTGCACACAGCAACCTAGCAGGATTTTATCTTCATGTCCTTCAAATCCCATCCCCTTCACTGATTTTTAACTCGGCACATTTTTAAGCTGGCCTCACGTAAAGCCACAAATCTTTCAGATATAAATTTTACAAGAGCATGCAGCCAGTATCTTTTTAGAATAAATCTAATACAAATACAAAACAGCGTAGGAGCGAAGCTTGAACAATAACCCTATCCATGGGAAGTGAAGATTGACATCGTGGTAATGTTTATTTTATTTTTTGGTTTTTGCTTGGAATGTCAATAGTTATCAGACAATGTGATTGGGAGAAAAACTTGTTCCCTTTTAGAACCTTCTTCTTAGTCCCAGAGTCCAAATGCAACTGTGCTGTGGACCAGGACTCTTGCCTTGAACCTATTAGTGTGTATCTCTTACAGGCTTATCCTTGACTACATCCAATAGCAAAATCCAATGCACACTCAGTCCAACATACAGCAATTTCTTCCCATGCATGAGAAACGTTTTTAAGAGCTCAATTCAAAGAAATCACTTATTCCTTCAAAAAGCATTCAATGAGTTCTTCATAGGGGCCATATATTATGCTTAGGTAGCCACATAAGACAAATCTAGATCCTTCCTTTAAAAAGCACACAGTGTAGGGGAGATCTATACCCTCTGTATAAATAATGATACCATTTCGTCACACGTGAGGAAGGGCTGCAGGAGAGAGAGAGAGGGCTACGGGAGCCAGATACAGTGCTTTGTGAAAGGTCAATGGCATTAGAAAGGGCATCGGAGATGTTACCGTCTGGCTCCCTTCACCCCACCTTTTCATGGAGTCCAGCCTGTTAGGACTGCTGATTGTCTCCCTCCTCTGCATGAAATTGTCTAGTACATCCTACCTCTTAGGTACTTTGAAAATCCCATCGATAAACAGCTGGACCCAGCGCAAGTCACTAGGAAGTTGTCTTCTCAGCAGCCATCTACAAGCAGACAATAAACACAAGGCATTCAATAGTATCAAATGCTCTAGGGATTGCAGCCCTCCTGCCTCTTAATCCCTCAATTATTTTCCTCTTTATTGACTAGTCAGGAGGATCACACTTCTCCAGCCATTAGAGCACAAAAACTGACTTTCCTGCAAGGGTGCTGTTCGGGGCCCACTGGAGATATTCGCTGTTAGGATAGACAGTTTCAGGGACACAGGATAATTACAGAGTCCACCTCTGCCTCCCTTTAAGGGATAAATCTTCTTTTTCTCCCTAGCTTTTGTGTGTTGTAACTGGAGGTCAACTGAAGTTAATTCTTTTAGTTGGTTCTTGAGAAAACCCTTTCAATCTACATTTCCAGGCACAAATCTTGACTCCAACTTAAAAAAAAAAAAAAAAAAAAAAAAAAAAGGCCCTCCAAAGAGTTAGTTATAGCTAAATTTTCAATACTTTCATAAGCCAGAAATCTCTATCTACAATTCTCTATCTACAATTTTTCCCTATGTGTCCAATTAGCTTAACTTTCCACAGCTGCTGTTGGCATTTCTCTGAAATTAAAAAAAAAAAAAAAGTAAGGACATATATGTTTATCCTTGCTTTTTAAAATGTACTTTTTCGATCACTTCCATAACATTAGAATACAACTGTTCTGTTTTCCACCCACCCTGCTCTCACTGAGTAGCATCTACATATATACAGATTTGATCAATATAGTACTCATTTTCTTTACAACAAGAAGTTCATTCATCAGACATTGAGAACTTGGCAGAGGGGCTATTTTTCTCACACATCAATATTTATTTTTAGCCACTTTTATTTTGGAAGGCTTTTTCCCAGAAAATTATGTGGAAGACTAAGTCGGGGAATGAATATAAACAAGGTGTTGAAGCTACTGGAAAAGTAATTCATTCATTCATTCATTCATTCATCAGCTATCTTCTGAGCACTGTGCTTAGACCTAAAGACAGTGGTGAAGGCACAGTAGATTTCTATTCTAGCACAGCAGTCAGAACCAAAAGGAAGTGAGATTGTCAGAAATGATGAAATAGGACATAGTCCTTTTGAGATAATCAACTGGGTGAATGATAGGGTTGATGTAGAAGTCTGAGCATAGTACAGGAAAAACCCATCAACCTCCCTCCTCTCTGGGAAATTTAGATAGGTTTAGATAGGTTGAGAGGTGATGTGACAGAAATGTGGAGAGATTCCATGTCCCATGATAACAAAGACATGGTAAGATAGTTAATTTACAGGGTAGAGCAAAAGCAGGTTTATAGTTGTTCATATGGAAAATAATGCAAACAATAATTAATATAATACAAAAATAAACTTTCGCATACTCACAACTGTGAACCTACTTTGCCCCCACCCTGTATCAATAGCAAGAGGAGTGCATTCACAATGCAATGGAAGGAAAAGTGTAGAGGAGGGTAGAGTAGATAAGGCAAAGAGAAAACCATGAAAATAAACATTGTGACCATAGGACTCATCTGTGCCATGGATGTTAAACCAGGTTGGCGGTTAGAGGAAAATTAAAGCTTCAGATATTCTTTTTTTTTAAATATATTTTTATTGATTTCAGAGAGGAAGGGAGAAGGGGAGAGGCATAGAAACATCAGTGATGAGAGAGTATCATTGATCGGCTGCCTTCTGCACACCCCTACTGGGGATAGAGACCACAACCCAGACATGTGCCCTGACAGGGAATTGAATTGTGACCTCCTGGTTCATAGGTCCACTGAGCCACACCAGCTGAAGGGGCTTGTGCTGTTCTTGTTGGGAATCATGGACAGGCTGTGAGGAGCAGTATTATTAACGTTTTGGGACCCCAAATTTAACAAAACAGGCTCCAATCACTTCACCATCAATTACCTACTAGGTTAGGCATCCAACTTCTCTAAGACTCAGTTTCCTCATATGTAAAATAGATAATAATTATACCAAACTTACTTCGTTTTAATAAGGATTAAATAAGGACTGAATGTCTGATACATAGTAAATATTAGTAAAAGTTAGCAGAGATTATAAATTGTCAGGGAATGGAATGAGATCCTCAAAATGCTAATCTTCAAGAGATTAAGTTTTGCTAAGCAAAGACAGAGGAGGCACAAGAGATTTAGAGAATTATAAAGACAAATGAATTAAGGATTAAGATCAAAGAGTGCTGAGAAATGTTTAATCCACCCAGGGTAGAAAGTGGACTCCTTTTTATCTCTTAACCATCTCTAATCTGAGTTTCAATTTTTTTTCTTATTTTTATCATAAATACTTTGTCCCTCCAATAGTATATAAAAACTAGAATTGCTTTGGGATGGGAGTCAGAGAGGGAGAGGGAAGGTTGGGAGGCTACTACTCATGTTTGCTGGTACCAACCCCTATCCTAATGTTTGTGATACCCACCCATAACTCAACTCTCCCCTGGCAATAAAACACACTGGGGTTTCACTAAGGAAAGCAATAACTGCCAGCATTTACCATCCAAACTGGATCACTTACATCACATGCCAGGGATCCCTAATTAATGAAATAATTTGTAATTTCATTGGTAAAATTCTTTTCTCTAGGAATTATTCTTGGTTCCACCAACAGACCACACAACCGAAAATTACCTCCTTTTGTACATGACCTTTAGTACACTTAACTCCTGCTACCTTCTTTCTATCTACTTCAGAATCTAGTTGTTTACTTAATATTTTTAATTTTTTTATTTTATTTATTTATTTATTTATTTATTTATTTATTTTTGCTTTAAAAACAATTTTTATCACCCTTTGGAAAGATCTACTAGCTATGGTAAGTAGGAATGTTTCTCTTGATTTTTAAAAGGCAATATCTTGAAGAGATGAAGGAAATATACTTTAAATTATTTTAAAATTCTAGCTTTGTGACTGACACACTATTTAACTTTTCAACATATTGCTACTAATCTTTTAGGAACTTTTGCAACCTGGCTGACTTCCTGCCCTTATTGGGTCTCCTTTATAGAAGTCACCAACACTTGGAGCCATTTATGCCTATAGACATACAAATAGCTAAATCCTTTCACAACATGTCCATTTCACCACAAGCACTAATTCTGTTTCAGTTTGAGTTGGATCGATGGACTTATCTTTGCTTCTATTCAGTTATCTCAGCAACAATAGGATTCTTTATCTACATGGTTTAGTGGATGGAAGGGCACACTGACCTGACCCGCTGCTGCTTTTATTTCAGAAAATCATTTCTAATCACTTTCCTTGGACCCAAGTGGGTCTGTTTATTTTTTCTTACATTTTATAATTTGTCTCATTTACATTTTTGATGAATTTTTTGGAATCGATTTTTCTGATAAGAGGGTTGTGGTTACAGATCAATCACCATCCATCATGGTACTAAGCCACTGAGAAGTACACTGCCTTCTAGATTTCATTTAGAAGTGCTTATTTTACATAAACAGATGATCCAAGTAGAATTTACTTGAGTTTAGTAAGAAACACCAAACATTTGGAAACAAAGACTTAATTTTTTTAATAAAAAATGCTCTAACACTGATTCTGTATTTAGAAACTACTACTGTTAAATACTTGATATTTAGTATTTATGATATTTAAATATCAAAAGGAGGGAAAGATTTTGTTGTTTAAAGTCTTCTTTTGAGTCTCAGCTCCAAAACTCACCCAAAAGGCTGATTTAAGTTATAGTTCTAAGTTCTAGACAATCATTTGACTCTTTTCTAGGCAACTTTAGGGTCGGTGCTCAAAATAGTTGGAGACTAGGTATGCAAAGAAAGCTAGCAATGAGAATGGAGAAAATGGGTCATAAATGTCCAGGAATGCCTGTTGACCACCTAACCTCCCTATATTTAAACAGGAGAAGAGGGTGCTGGTACTCACTTTCTCTTTTTATACCCACATGATTGAACTCACCAGGCTATATCCCATCAGATCTCTCTAGTGTTTAAAAAGCCAAGGGGGATTGTCAGTTGGATTACAAGGAGCAAACTGTGGCATAGAGGAAGAGGAATGGAAGCTTACTTGCAAAGACCTGACCTTGAGGTCTTGGTCTTTATCTCTTATTTCCCCTCATACCAACCCATAATGAAACATAGTTACTACACATTTATCTATAGTTTTTGTTGCTAAAATAGTATAATGGACACCAGAATAGTTGGAAGAGCATGTTCTTTAAAGTCCTACGTTTATAACCTGGAGCAAGTCTTTACTTTTCTGATTGTATGTTTCTTCACCTGTAGTATGGGGTAGTAATACCTACTCTGTAGGCTCAAATGCAATATCAGTGAGTGTTTTGTACTTTACAACATGCATCTTAATAGTGTTTTTATTTATTTTTGTGTGCTTTTCCCTCCTATACCACTGCAAAAAAAAGGGGGGGTGCTGAGGATGAGAGGGGAGGAATGAGAGCCATCTGTTGAGGATGCAAGGCTAAGTTCTTATTTATAGAACTTCTCCTCGGATTTCTGATAGTGTTCCCTCTCGGTGTTTTGACCTTCTGTTATTTGGAAGATACAAATTTATTCATGACAAAATGGATGGAGGAATTTAGGCTACAGGGTGAAGTTGAAAGAACAGAGTCTGAATATCAGTTGGAATCCACTTTGACGTTAAACAAGTTGACTGAGGTTCTTTTGTCAAATTGACTTTTTAAAGGGATCAGAGATAACATATGTGCACAGGAACACTAGTACCAGAAAGAGGCTAGATAAATTGGTGCTACTACTCACCTGATTATTACTATTGTTATTTGAAAAAAAGAGTATTTTCTGCACACAGAATACTAAATTTAATTTACCTTAGCGCACAATGAGATATTTATTTATTTATTTATTTTAAATATATTTTATTGATTTTTTACAGAGAGGAAGGGAGAGGGATAAAGATTTAGAAACATCAATGAGAGAGAAACATCGATCAGCTGCCTCCTGCACACCCTCTACTTGGGAATGTGCCCACAACCAAGGTACATGCCCTTGACCGGAATCGAACCTGGGACCCTTCAGTCCGCAGGCCGACGCTCTGTCCACTGAGCCAAACTAGTTAGGGATGGGATTTTAGAACTGGAATGGACTTCAGTGACAATCTAGTGAGTCAAATCTAATCCAGCCTCTTCATTTGATAGATAATAACAAAAAAGCCCTGGGAGAGTAAGGTCATCCATTCCCTTTAAAATATATATGTAATCTCAGATCTTGAACCAGACTCCCTAAATCCTAATCGGGGCTCTTTCCACTCTAACATACTATTTAACAGAATGCTCAGTCTCTCATTTTCTGGTAGCATCCTGGATTCTAGAACCAACCACATCCACTCATTCTCCCCACAATCCCCACCTGCCTGAACAGTGAGAAGCCTGGTCCATTTGTCATGGTTTCCCCAGACTTACAGCTCCCTGCCCTTTAATTCTTATGTATTCTCTCTCAGCGTCTTGATCCCTGGAGTTCACTCACTGAGATGCCTTTCCATTTAATATTTTTGTAGTCTCTTACCCAATGTATTTATCATAATATATTCCATTTGTGACAGAGGACAGCACTCATATGTTTTAATGAACACAGACATGCTCTCCCATACTTGTAGATAAAAGAATAATGTGAAGTTAAAATAAAAATTTTGTTTAGAATAGTTTTCTTGATATCATACACTTATTGTAACAATATTGCCCATTCCTCAAAACATTCTGGGAACTCCTTGAAATCTCTGTATTCAGAAATGATTATAGTGAGAAAAGTTTTTCTGGGAGTGAAGAAGACTGGTGACATTAGAAGGCAGATGGCTGGAGTCTCACCTTCACCCTCTCTCCCATGAGGTCCCTCTTCCCTAGGCATACAGATACTCCCCAAAATGTTCCCCCTCCCTACAGCATGCAATGATCCCACCTCTAGTTCTGCCCAGGAACTGCTCTCAGTGCTATTCCTCTTTCTAGGACTGCGATTTTATGTTCTGGAACAGGCACTTTGTGACAGAAATGATGTCAGGTATTCTATCCTCTGGTCTGTGACCTTTTAGTGAGGATTATTGGTTTATTTATGCAAAGCACATACAATTGTTCTTTACTAGTACTAGTACAGTGCTGAGAATATATAGATAATAATGTTGCTTCCCCTAGAAATCCATCATCTCTAAGATTACAACACTACTTTTCCCTACCTGCTTCCTGGACCTTGCTCACACCTTGTCAAAAAGTCCCAAAAGTCAGCAGCGACTTCCCTCACCTCCTGCCATCACTCCCAAGGGAGCTGGATCTCCAGTTTGACCCATTTCTTAGAAAGGCCCTCTGATACTCTTCCTCTGTCTTTTCACTTTGGGATCATTGCTGTCTTAAGAATAAATGCACTTCTCACTAAAGGAGTGTGGTACAGGAGGACAAATATGAGACATGGGGTTAAATAAATCTAGATTCAAATCTTGGCAATCACAAGTGACATAATCTTAGACATTATTTGACAATAATAAAATTATGAATATTATAGAACGGTTAAGTATCATATAGGTCAGGTATTAGGTTAGATGCTTTAAAGTGTGCATTCTCAATTAATCCAAATCTCTGATTTTTAAGGTCCTAAAAAAAATGAAGACAAATATACCTATCTCATTCAGGAGAAGTAAAAATTTAACAGGTAGGAAAAGTATTGTTTCTTTTTGTGTGGATGTGAAAGAGACACTAGTTTATAAGGAAAACTGAAATTGATTTTAAAACATATATGATAGAAATTGGGGAAAAAGGAAAGTCTATTGGAGAAGAAATCTATGTCTGTGTGGTCAAAGACAAATGTAGGAAAAGAAGGACCAATTATATGAAAAATGACAGCAAGGTATGTACATAATTCTAGGGTCGGAACTAAGAGAAAGTACAGAAGGTTATGTATGAAAAAATAATTCATTCTTCAGGGGTCCTCCATGCTGATATTATCTCCTTTCAGGAGCTATCAGTTAATTTATTTCTTTTGCTCCTTTATGTGCTCATAGGCATTAAGAATACAATTGATCCCATACAATTATAGAGAAAAGTTTCATTCAGGAGGCCAAAGAAGAAGTTTCTTTCTGACTTACAATGAGGCAACCATGATGACTATAGAGAAAGATGTGTATAACCTTTTATGGGCACCATGAATTTATTTTTTAGGAGGTCTGTTATTTTCCAGGTTTGATTTGATTCAAGAAACTATATTTTCTATAGGACTGACTCTTTTTGGCAACACATGAGAATTACCAATGATTAGAGCATTTCCTGCTCTCAATAGCAACTCCCCTCATTTCCTTCAGTCTTTATATATGACCTGCTGTAAATATTGACAGTTATGTTAATGGTAAGCATAACACAGGATGACTTTTCTTAAGCTCCAAACTGAATTTCGTGGTTAATTGATTGGCCAGCTGGCCCTGCCGTCTCTTGACCTCCACAAGAGCCAGCAAGATTGATGGCTTCAACAGCCTTTCATGGTGCACTGAAGCATTCAGATCTATCTTTTGTTATTTGGGAAACACTAAGTTCTTATGTAGCACATTATTTAGATGGACTCAGGGGCTGATGAGTTGGGAGGCAGGCAAATGCCCAAGTGGAAGACAATGTCTGCAGATCAAAGGAGCCGAGGAGACAGAGAGTTCATAAAATGTGAATACAATTCCAGGGGAGGATTGATGATTATGGAAGCAGAAAGCCAGTCAAGTTAAATATTCATTCTAGCAACAAGTCTGGTCATCTTACTGGGACCCACCCCTCTACGAAGTTTCCTCCGCTTTTCAAGGTCTGCACAAGGGAAGAACAAAGCCATCAGGGATGCTCTCATTCTGGAAAGCCGGCTGCAAGATGGCATGAATCAGAGGGTCAAGCAACTACCACTGAGAGTTCATCGCATTCGACCCCTTAAAGAATAAGGCTCCCACTGTGGTTCTGCAGGAGTGGTTCAGCGTCATCAACACCAATGAGCCCTAATGAATGTGACAATTTAGAATTATTGAGTCATTTTCTCAGAAACTTTTTCTCCTCAGAAACAAAACAGGCTGAAACTCATATCTTAAATGCTCTATTTAGATGTTCGCACATTAATATCTGAAATCAAATGACAGAGGGCATATTAACAAGTAAAACATTAGAGTATAGTCTTGTTTCAAGAGCATAATCATAATGCAATTATAAAACATTAAATATGTACCTACATATACATTAAATAGATATATATTTATTTACAAAACTGTTGGCCTAGTTTTGCCACCTATGTCTGTCAATTGTCATTTCAAAATCTCAACTTTTAATGACTTTTGACAGTAGGTGAGGTTGAATGGTGGTAGGGGAAGAAAGGATGAAGGGAAAATTAAATCCAAAAAGTAGGGCTGAACAGTAGGAATTATTAATTTAGTGTCTCCACACAAAAATATTTACTTTTGTTCTTTGGCCTCTCACAATATGCAGTTTAACTCCCTGTGTAGTTTAGGGAATAAAATGTCTCAGTTTGTTTCTTGGTTCAAATCTTGGAAAGGATTCTAAAACAGTTAACTCTGTTCCTTTTTGCTTGGCTTGCTGAGTTATCTTTACCAATGACACAGTCCATGAATAGACTACCTTGGAGATTTAAAAAGTCACAACATATAATAAATCTACATAGAATTCTCCTCTCTGGAACAATTGAGAAGTTGAAATTGCCTGATCTTTTCAAGTCAATGTTGCCACTTTGACCCAGGCAAATGAGAAATAAAACATCAATACCAACCAGCAGTTTCAAGCATCCTTTTGCTGCATAATAACTCAGCAGTAGGCTTTGCTAATGGTGTTTATGAGCTGCCAGACTGGGATTGGCCCTTAGGCAAGGAGGCATTTGCCCAGGGGGCTTCTTCTGTGTGGGGGGCCTTTTTGCATCCTGGGGGCCCTTTTAGGTGACTCTCAGCAGGAGTGGTCTCTGCAGGCCAAGGTTTTGCAAAAAGTGAACTGCGTTCAATTATTGCTTTACGGTCCATGCTGCATTCAGTGTTTTAGGACACCAATATAATACCATAAAAATTATTATGTAGGAAACACCTATGCTATGAGGTCATGGCTGCTGGTTTTTAGGTATTATTTATTTTTTTGATGCCATTAATGAAAAAGAAACAAATATATATATATATTTCTCAAACTTTAAGATAGCTGTATCCTAAACTCAAATGGCACTATAATGTGCAGTGGATCTCAGTGTAGCAATCATCAACCATCAACCATGACATGACATGGAAGGAGATTATATAAAAAGAAGATGGGAGTAGAGCCTACATGGCAATGGCTGAGTACAGGCAAAAGGGAAGGTGATTGAAAGCCAAAGGTTGGACTGTCCAAATTGTTCTTTGGCCTTAAAATGACCCAAAATGTTCCCGAGTTCAAGTTCAGAAAGGAAATCAGTAATGCTCACTGTACTTTAGGTTTCATTTGACGCCCACAGCTGAAACTACCTCTTGGGGTGTGTGTATTTACTTCAGCAAAGAATATAATTGAATTTGGAAATTATCTAACAGTGCTACCTGTTCAAACCTGTTATTTCAACTCCCTGAAAATTCCTGTATTGAGTCCTAATGGGAAGAGTTCTTAGGATGGCATCTGTTTACTAAGAAGGGGCTATGTCCACCTGCTCTAGGGTATTGAAATAAATGGTAAATCTATACCCAATTCATATAAGACATAATTTCCAGGGGGAAAACAAACTTAAGGGACAGGTCCTGGCAGGGTGCCAGGGAATCTCGTCAGCTTCCCAGTCCCTGTAATTCATGGGAGAAATGAATCCATTAAACTGAACAAACTGAATCCAATTTATTTTTCATAGTTCAAAGGAAAGGAGAAGTCAAACCAAGGGGCTTCATGCAAATGAGTGGTAACACACTCAAAGTTCTAGAATAATGTTGCCATTACAATATTTTACATAATTTTTGTAATTATTATTTGGTTTTGGTTCCAGAAAATTCATCCTATATAATAAAAAGATAATATGCAAATTGTCTCCTAGACCAGGAGTTTGACCAGAAATTCGATCAAGGGATGGGGCCAGCCAGCCAACTGCCTGGGGCCCCTCCCCCAAGCCAGCCCTACCCCCGATTACTTCCGAACTTCCCCCAATTGGGATGGGCTGGCCGGACTCCACCCATGCAAGATTTCATGCACCGGGCCTCTAGTCTTTATATATATATATATATATGTATTTTTTTTTTTAAGATCAGTCAAGGAGGCATAAGGGTCTGTCCAATATGTATCCAACATTCTGATGAGCTTAAGGAGATCCAAAAAGATGAGAAGGAATTTAAGGAGGTCATCATCTGAATCATTGAATAAATCCTCATTACATACCCAATATAAGGAGGATACATATGGAGAAAGCTGAACACAAAGTCCCAGTCTTCAAAGTGACAAAGTAAGATTGCAGAAACAATTAGAACACAAGGCAATATACCTGGAGCTGCCATTAAGTAGCATGTTTCAAATGAGTGATCCAGAGCACAAGTGTAAAGTCAGAAAAGTAGTCCATTATTGTGGTCTCTAGATGTGCACTCTGAGCCCTGACTCTCAAGGAGGCAGTATTGCACTGTGGTTAAGTTTATGGACCCTAGAGTCAGGCTGCATGGATTCAAATCTCTGCTTTACCACTAAGAGCTTACATGATCGCCAGCAAGTTACTTAACCTTTCTCTGTTTTAGTTTCTCATCTCTAATAGAGAGCTAATGGTAGTCTGGAATAGTTGCTATAAGGATTAAATAAACTAATAGACATAAAGTTCTTAGAGCAATTTCTGAAGGAGCTAGACTTTCTGGTTGACTTGAAGAATGGGTTGGATTAGGAGGTGGGGGAGGGGGGTTGAAGACTTCACTCTGTCAAATGAGAGGAGGTGTCAGTCTAAGTGGGAATGCAGGGATGAAGAAATGCCTGGCTTGTCTGGGGTGTAGAACACCTCTAACTGGCCTGCATGTTCTAGCAAGAGTGAGATGCACTGGGTTCAGTCTAAGAGCCCTGAATATTAAGATAAGGAGTTTATTTTCTATTCTATAGATAGTTTTCCACCTCGCTCTTTAAGACAAATAATAGTGCTCTATGAGTAACAGATGCTAACTGTGTATAACTGTGAACAGAATTAAACACCTGGAATCAAATAAAATTCACAACAGAATTAATTTACCACATTAATGATACGCAAAATCAGTTGTGTGCTGGTAATCAGCTTTCTGGGGGAAAAATCCTGATTTATATAAATACTCTCATAATGGTCAATTTGCACTATTAAAGTAATGTCACTGAACAAGGAATTGGGAAGAAATGTGCACAGTCAGTCCTGGTGAGCAGGTGTGAGCAGGTGTGAGCAGGTATGAGTGGGCTCTAGCACACCACTGCCTTGTACTTAATCCCTACACACACAGAATGAGCACCTTGAAAGTAGTAACTGCTTTATCTTTTTTTTTCACCCACACTAAGCACTGAATACTAGTAGTTACATAATACATGTATATGTGTGTAGATGACATGATGAATCATATATGTGTGTGTGTGTGTGTGTGTATACACACATATCCTATATAATAAAAGCCTAATATGCAAATTGACCAAATGGCTGAATGACTGGTGGAATGACCGGTCAATATGACATGCACTGACCACTAGCGGGCAGATGCTCAATGCAGGAGCTGCCCCCTAGCGGGCAGATGCTCAATGCAGGAGCTGCCCCCTGGTGGTCAGTGCGTTCCCACAGGGGGAGTGCCACTCATCCAGAAGCTGGGCTCATGGTTGATGAGCACAGTGGCAGTGGCGGAAGCCTCTCCCGCCTTCACAGCAGCACTAAGGAGCAGCGAGCTGAGCAGTAAGGAACAGCGAGCAGGTGGGCGTTAAGGAGTGAGGGGTCCTGGACTGCGAGAGAGATGTCCACCCAGGGGTCCCGGACTGCGAGAAGGTGCAGGCCGGGCTAAGGGAACACCCCCTCCCCCAGTGCAGGAATTTCGTGCACCGGGCCTCTAGTATGTACAGTATATATACACATAAATAGATCTAAAAACTTATCATAATTGACATTGCCTTGATAAAGCCAAACCAAATTTTGGGTTTGCTTTCTCTCTTTATTTGTTCTCTAGTGTCTTTCAATAGTATCAGTGTTTAGGTGTTTATTCTTTTTTATTTTAAATATATTTTTATTGATTTCAGAGAGGAAAGGAGAAGGAGATAGAAACATCAATGATGAGAGAGAATCATCCATCGGCTGCCTCCTGCACACCCCTTACTAGGGATCAAGCCTGCAACCCAGGCATGTGCCCTGATAGGGAATCAATGTGACCTCCTGGTTCATAGGTCAACGCTGAACCACTGAGCCACACTGGTTGGGCTGAGTGTTTATTCTTTGCACATCATTGATACATGCTAAAAATCAAAAGCTCTCTTGTCCTTCTGAGCAGGTCCTAGCTGAGACCCCTGTGCCCTGAGGGCCTTCTGTCCCTGAATCACCTTGACCTGACCTCCCTCCATTGTTCTGCTGTGATTAGGAAGGGACTGCTTTGGTGCTCTGGTCCTCTGTGGGATAAGCTCAGTGCCTCCCTCTTCCTTACCTGAGGAACAGAGGCAGAGACCTGACAAGAAAAAAAATGCATGGATTAGGGAGAAGGAACAGGCAAAATTGTTTTGAGGCACTAAACTATTTTGAAATGTTGAGTCAGGAGATTAGAAGCTGTGAGGAATGAAGAAGATAACAGCTAGTTGGAATAACCTATCAACAGATGGGCTGAACTAAAGCCCCCAAAATACTCCCATTCTCAATCAGGATTTCTCTAAACCAGTTTGGTGTTAGGAAACAACCTGGGCTTTAAAACTCATTTACACCAAAGTGCAAAATGACTACTTTGAGAGAAGTCTTTGAACCATGGGTGATGGTGTTAGGCAATCTGAGTCTCAGGCTGTCCTGGAGTCTTCCCACAGTCCCCTGCCTCTCACATGGTACACATTCAATTCATGTCTGGATGACACTGAGTTAGCATGACCTGAGGGAGCCTATAACTGTATATGAATGTGTGTGTACGTGTGCGTGTTGGGCAGATGGGCAAGAGCATGTTCTCCCAGATTGCCCTACTTGTAGGTCACTGTCTTGTTAGTCTTCCATGCCTTTAGCTAAATCTTACATTTTCCAAGGTATAGCCTGACTAGAGGTGTCTTTTATTCATGGGGGTACAAATCTATTCTCTGAGATATGGAAGCTATTAGGTACACTCCCAATAATACTCCACTCCCCTTGCCTCTGAAGAGACACACACAAAATAAACCAAAAGAGACATAGTGCTAGGAAGGATTTCAAGTAAACTGACTGCTGTCGCTATCTCCAGCTTCTTCTCATCATGAATGTTATATTCCCAGTCCCCTCTTTTTTATTACCCTGGACTTGAAGGGAAGTGACTATTTCTACTTCTGTGCTCAGTATGCACCACAGTTGCTTATGTCTGAAACCCCCATCCACCAATTTATATGCCTTTTCTAGAATGTTCTTCTCTCCATCTCTTAATGATCTTGTGTTAAGCTCTTTGAAGTCAGGGCAGGGACTCTGGTTAGACTTCTTTGCATTCCCCACCTAAGCGTAGGCATGGAGAACGGAATGCTTGGCCACTCTGTCTCACTCAGGTAGGTGGTACCACTGTCACGTCAATTTCTCTCACTGCTGAGAAGGGGAGAAACAGGTGGGTAATGAATCCCAGAAAAAAGCTTCACCTCTTTCACAGTTTCCATTACTGTGTCAGATGTCCACTGACTATTAGAAAGTGTGGACAAAACCACAGCGATTTGGAAGAATCCACTTGAGGATTTGGTTCAGGTGGTAAATGGAACTAAAGCAGCATAACTATGAGAATAGCTGGCATCTGTGCAATACACTGTGTAGATGAGAGAGAATGGAGTGAAGAAACCACGTTAGGCTACTAAGGTGTCCAGGCAGAAAGTACTGAACATCCCATAGTGTTGCTGTCAGTGGGCAGGAGAAATAGACAATGATAAAATACATTTTGATTTAGCATGACTTAGGGGAGGACTTTCATGGAGAAAACATGAAAAAAGGGAGTCAATTTGGACAGAGGTTTCAAGAGCAGATCACTAGTGAAATGTGATCACACTAATGAAAATAGAGAAGCTAAGATGGTTTTGGTGAAAACATGATGAGTTCTGTTTTAAGCACATTAAAGTCAAGGTAACTATTTGAAATCCAAGTCATGCTGTTCCCAGGCAATGGGAGATAGAAGCTATGCCTTATGTACCTGAGCCTTATCTTAGCCCAGTGGGTTCTCAACCTTGGCTGCACATTAGATCACCTGGGAATCTTTTTTAAAATCCTGATTTCTGGGCCTCATCCTCCAGAAATTCTGTT
>NW_005871074.1:4036993-4072845 GCF_000147115.1 Myotis lucifugus
GAGGATAAGGCCGAGAAATCAGGATTTTAAAAAGATTGCCAGGTGATTCTAATGTGCAGCCAAGGTTGAGAACCACTGTCTTAGCCTATCTGTGCTTTATATTGTTTTGTCTTTATCCTGCTAGAGACCTAAGAAATGACTGTTGCCTTTTCCTGATGTGTTAAAATATGATGGGAAATATTCTTATTTTTTAGAAATTATTCATTTTTACTATTGCCACATTTGCCTTTAGTCTTAAAAAATGTACACCATAATTTCCTCAAGAGGCTACAGAACTGCCAAAATCGAATGCCAACTCTGAACTGTTTTTCCTTTCTCTAAATCTAGTAGATAGCAGGTACCTGATACACATTAATGAAGTGACTATTAAGGACCTGGAGTAAATGAAAAAGTCATTTTTTAAAATTAAAAACATATAACATACATTTTTGTCAAATGATATAATTGGAAAAGAAAAATCTCAACTTTTAAATTTCCAAGTTCCCACTGCTGCCAATAATAGCATGTAAAACAGTATCACACTTGAAAATAATGGAGTAAAAATCAGTTTAGACTGAAAGTTGTGATACTACCTCAAATCTGCCATTGAAAGCATGAAGGGGGGTTAGACCGAAGGGACAACTTTAACTCAGCCTATGACTCAATTTCTACTTCACCAGGGAAAAGACACAGAATGCAGCTTTTATTTATTTCACTTCTTGCTGGAAAGTTTATCTGAAAAGATGTATTTTAGGAGCCTGGGTTTATTTTATTTTTTGTACTTGCTGTAAGGCAGGGCTTGAGGATTTCTTCAGTCCTTTAATTTTCCTTCCCCCTGATTGCAGGAGGGTTGGTGAATGTCTTTGTGCTTTGCCATTCCAGAGAAAGGAGCCAAACGAGATTTTAGAAATCCCAGAACGAATGCAATGTGCACCATTTTATCCTTGGATTCCTTGAGCCGCCTGCCTGTATTCCTGTCCCCTGGAGTACAGACTCTCATAGAGCATTTGGTGCCACTGAACCCTGAAGAGCCAGGCACGCAGCATCTGTTGGGGAACACAATCTGGTTTCTGTGGATCAGAAGCATTTCTCTAAACATTAGAGTCTAAAGGATTTTTAAAGAGAGGGGATCCGCTCAAGGAACTCGTTATGGGTCCCTTTCAACTGGAGTCAGAAGTAAGAACGCTCAGCAGATGGCTGTGGAGTGAGGTAAATTGCATGCAGCCTTCAGTCATTAGTGACAGATCTATTTTAAAGGCTTGAGGTTGTGTAACAGGGTACAAAGGCAGCTCAGGATTCTAATTGTTGAGCTCCATTAAAAGGGATCATTCTGCAGACCCATGGCTTCTTAGGGCACCAGTCTACCCCCAAAATGAAAAGCATCCTGCTGGCTAATTAACTTGCAGCATTTTTTTCTCTATTGTGTCCTGTTTTTTTGTTGTTGTTGTCATCGTTGTTGTTTTAATCCTAGACCCTGTGTCTAGTAGGACAGATGCAGTCTCCTGTTATTTCACCCAAATATTACATGATGACCAGTTTCAGTCAAACATTCACTCTGATTTCATTGCTTTCATCTTACTTTTCATTATTATAATCTGCAATAGAGACAAGATTTTTAAATTTCAAGCTCTCTTGACTCATTTTTCAGTATCATAAAACTCTGTGATCCTTGGAAGATATATTGAGCCCTATTTTTTTAAAATCCCATGTAGGAACATACAGTGTGATTAATTTGGTTTTCACTTATTTCAGCACCTCATATGGACATTACTAAATGATAAAGAATTCAATTTCCGACAAAATGTGTAGCAGTGTCTACTGCCTAGAAGTTCTACTTGAACAAGTGCATTGCCAAAACAATATCAGAGGAATTCATGAAAGACTGGGAATGCTAAAGTAATCTTTCTCTTGGAATTGTAATCATAACATTTGAAATGAAATAGAGGAGCAAATGAAGCCATTGGAAAGAGAGGTTATTATACCTCTGTCCATATGGGAAGCACCTCCAGGGAAATGGCTGAAGGTTCCCATGATTGTTCAGTAATGCTTCCTTAACTGTATGATCTATGGAATAGAGAGGCAGAAACGGAAAGACAGTGGGTGGAGAGGAGGAGCTCAGATGGCACAGGAATTTGTAGCACCTGGGTGAGAGTGACACTTTGAAATAATGGTAGGCACTTAGCCCAGGGATGGAATCACAGGTAGACTTTTTCTCAGGAGCCTTCCAGACTTCTTCCTAATGAAGAGCCAAGACTGTGTGATCCAAGGGCTGCAGATAGTCAAAGATATTAAGTAATGGAAGGTAAATATTTAAATTAATAACTCATAATAATTCTCCAAATGTCTATAAAAGGCTTTCATGTAACAATTGTTGGCAAATAGAAAGTCAGTGGAAAATACAGCCAACCGTAGGCTCATCCAAAATGTTGTCATCACCATCACTTTATTTGAGCGATTAATGTTTCAAGACTCTTCCAAAAAACTGTATTTGGAGCCTGATTGAAAGATTTCTCTGCCTTTACTTCATGACTTCCCTCTGCCTCCCTTCCTCTCTTTATTAATTGGTGACTTTGGATGTTCTGAATAGATTTAAATTGTATGGGCCTATGAGGAGTAGTTCTTAAAGTGTGTCCCTAGACTAGCAGTATCAACATCATCTGGAAACTTGTTAAAAATGCAAATTCTGGGGTCTCACCCCAGACCTACTGACTCAGAAGCTGGGGGTGTGGATCAGCTTGCATGTTCAGTCCTTGTGATTCTGATGTCATTCTGTGCCATGGGAATGAGCAGGTTGTAGGCCATTGATGACTGGATTATTCCTGAGGCAGTCTTTGTGATTCATGAAGTAGGTAAGAGTTGGTCAACCTTACTTCAGCACCTCTGGGTGTAAATCATTCTATTGGTGTCATGTTTCTGAAATCAGAGCAGAAGTGTATCTCCTGTCACTCATGGTCACTGGAGAAAAATCAGGATGTCAGAGTCCACCTACATAGATGCCACCAAATCTCTGAAGAACTGTCAAAGGCCAAAATCCTTTGTCTTGAGAAATGTTAACATCCCTTTTGCTTTCAAGGTTTGTTTAATGTTATCATTTTTTATCAAAATTATCGCACTCAGCTCCTTGTTTTATTTTCTACATCACAACTAAAAAGAGAAGTTCAGAAGAGTGCTCCTCACCCATTCTCAGTGAGGAGCGCTTGTCCATCTTGTCTTATCTCTACCTGCCATCACTAATTGGCACCTTTACTGTGACTCCGCCCTGCAGTCTCGTCTTCCATGTTGTATCCTTGGTACTTTGCCTGAGTCAATGACATTGGTATCAGAAGAACACACAGCAAACAGGGATAAATGATTGCAAATGTTCTCAAGAGCCTTATTTTTCTCATCCCTGTCCTCAGGGAGTCACTGCTTAATCTTAGTTCCTATGTGATCTCTATAATAGAGGTAATGACACTTACCTTATAGAAATCTTGGGGAAATGAAGTGGGAAAAAAACAACAACTAAAAGACCTAGGATAAATAATGTCTGAGCCATGCAGATCATCAATTATTTAATGCCAACAAAATTATTTTGGTTACTATTGAAACTTCTTTTACTTTTTCTCACATTAGTACCAGTGGAACTAATCATAAGGAGCTAATTTGCAAGAAAATTATTCTTATTTTATTTTTAGTACAAAGAATATAGGATATTGCCAAGCATGTATTTGAATCTATTATGTTTTAATGCTTTAGAAAATTACTATTTAAATAAATTTTCTAATCACTCATACCATGTACAAGAAGATGCTTTACCCCTTAATTATAATTGGAGACTATGGAAGAAGCAGATTAAGTTGAGACCAGGCGGATAGGGGCAGAATATTCTCTTGTACAAACAAAATAGAAGCTTCTCTTTCCTTCAGTTCAATCAACCCCAAGTTACTGGATACATACCATGTGCTAAAGATTCGCTCTCCAGGTGGTCTGGCTTAGAGTAGATCCTCAGGCCCTGGCCATCTGCACAGCTGCTACAGGAAAAGGCTGTCTCGGTTGATTCCAAGAATATCTTGGAAAATATTATATTCATGGAAATGAGTGCAGAGTGCCCACTTGCACAATGGAAGATCCACCATCACATACCTGGGTCTACAGAACACCTTCCTGAGCTTGAGCTGCTTCCTCTTTGGGGTTTATGAGTCCAAGGGGATACACATAGGGACTGCTTTTGTTTTTGATTATCTAGGTCCTGAGTGAGGTGTCATTCTCCCTTAGAAGCTATAAAACTTTTACGACAGCTTGTTCTCAGAAAGGTGGAAAACTGGACAAAATTCTGGCTTAGAGGTGACAAGTCAAATGTGCTATCTAACCAAGAAATACCAGTCTATAATGTTCATTATATATAAACCCACATCTTTGTACATAATCCCTATCATATTTTCACTCATCAGAGAAATTTATCCAGCTGAGACATAAAAACCTGAGTCAGGATGTAAAAAAAAAGCAATTTTCTCCCCAAACAGTCATGGGGACCAGATTTCTCTGTGATTCATCGGGGCCTAGGTCAGTGTTGAAAGATACTACAGGTGTTTAACAAATCCTTGAGGAACTGAGTTATATGGAAGTCAACTCCTCGGCCAAGAGGTTGAGTGCCTGGTAGACTTACTTTGAGTTGACCTGCAGGACATTTGGTTTTGCAACCTTGTGTTCAGTTTTAGCTGTCCATCAATACTACTAGAGTTTTGCTTTTACCCTTCTACTTCTTCTTCTTCTTCAATTTGTTTGGAGAAAGCTCACGTGCACATACAACATCTCAATCAGTACACTCCAGAGCTGAGTTGCAGCATGTAGTTTGTGAAATGTACTGCAGGGCTTAGGGATCTTAGAACAGATTCTTAATTTTTTCAAGAAAATAAAGTCTAAAATATGAGGACTTCCAAGGTAAAAAGAAAGTGCATGAACCCAAGAAGTATTTTAAATACATCTGTTCTCTGCCCCTATGTTCTAATGTCTGTATTCACCCCTGTATTTTAATTTACAGTATTTGCAACCTTTGGGAAACTTAGTATTTGTAGTCCTAGTGTCTTAGAACTGCTTGTCCCAATCTGTGCAGTTGTTACACTAAAGTTTCCATTAAACAAGTTTTTGAGGGGGTTGGGAGAAAGGGTGATGAGTTGTTTAAATTCATTGTACTTTTATCCAATAATATTAACAAGAAATGTTTCTGAAAACATATGGTAGCATAGCAAAACAAACACCAAAAAAACTAATAAAAAGTGATAACAAGGTGGAAAGAGAGTTCTAATGAAAACAGAACTTTTCCATCCAATGTAGAATTTAGAGACCTCTGCTTGCTGTTCTTTTTTAAGATTAACTCCACTACAAGTGACTTCTGTGGCAGCTTTACCGTTGTACCCGAAAGGAGGTAATTAAGGGTCCTCCTGTGTGTTAAATGGGTATTTATAAGGGTGGGAAGCTTCAGATACTGTGAGCCAGATCCTCTTTTCTTGTTAATCATGCTCTAAAAATCTAAGACTGCAGACTAGTGACTCTCAACCCATTAGAACAGCTGAGCTAAGAAGCTCAATGGAGAAGTGAAAATGGAGGCTGGATTAACCACTCACTGAGCATGCTCCCTCCCAGCTCCCACTCCCTACCTCAGAAAATGAATTCCAAATGACCTGCAAGAGCAGCTACCTTTTATACCTGTAGCTGAATTTTTACTTCTTTGCTTAAAATTAAATACTGGAAGTGATCCTGTGACTTTGGGATAGAGGAGTATATCTTCTCTGACAGGTGGAAAAACCAAGTGGCATAGAAAAGTGATGCATTTCAAAGCGACCAGTTGCATCCTTGTAAATGCTTCATGTGAAATTGTATTCTTCCATGTAGTGATTGGCATCCTTCAACTGGTTTGGTACAGTGGAGTAAACAATTATTAAAAATAATAAGTTCATTTCAAGCAATCTAATTCTCTACAAATAAAAAAATGTTTTATAAAAAGATGTTTTAGAAATACAAATAGGCCAACAATTTTGCTGTTAACTTGGCTGAAGTTGCCAGGATGAACTGACTTGAAAGGTAATGAATTCCCCACTGTTGGTGGATTTTGGGTTTCAATTGGATAATTCCAGTTGATGTTGGAATAGGTCATCTTGAAGTTCCCTTCTAATTCTAAAAATCAGTAGTTATTTTATTAAAATGACTTTAAGGGTGTTTGGAAGGAAATGATAAAATAATGAAAGGAGAACTGCAGAGATGACTATTTGGTTGTTGATAAGCTTTGTAAGATTTTTTTTAAATTGCTTGTTTATGGCAAATGCTGTGTTGTAGTCAAGTGGCTTTTACAATAATAAAACACCTATTCAATTTAATTGCACTGTGAAGAATCCAAAGGCAAATAGAAGTGATTCCTGCGTTTAAGAAGTGTATTCCTAAGCTTTCTTTGTAAAATTTAACTTCTTTTTCTGATAATAAAAATATTCATTATAAAACATTTAGAAGCCACCAGAGTGTATAAATAACCCATAATTGCCCCATTAGAGAAGATCATTTTTAACATTTTTATTATTTAGGTGTATTTCTTTCATATGTATTCAAGTTCATATTTATATTAATTTTTCATATCATGTTTCCTATTTTAACCTGCTCTTTAAACTTTATAATATAATTGGACATCAAAACAGAATTGTGACTCAAAACAGAGTTAAAGTGATTAATTTGTTAATGTTTTAAAAATCTTATCTGGATGAAATGGACCAAAAGGAGCACATTTGTAGTATAGGGAAGGGGGTCAGAGTTACTCTGTTCACTTGATCGATTACATAGCAATCAGCCCAAATGATCAAACTGACAAAACAAATTTTATTTATTGGCTGTTTAAAAAGCTAAGCAGAGACAAACAACAAAAATTAATACAAAAATAAAAATGGAAAAATACAACTTATTTTAGAGCTTAAATTCTTTTTTTCAGATTTACACAGAATTTTTTTTTTTAACTCTGGGTGATTAATGAATAATCCTTTAGCTCTTCTTTGTGCCTGTACATCAATCCTCATCATCATCCTTAGCAGTAAATTTTGTAGACTTCGTGTTTCCAAACTTTCCAATATAATATGTGCAAAACTACATGGCATGTAATTCTGGTCCTATGTAATATTCCTTATACAGGGGGATGGTTTGTAGACATGTTAAATATTCCTTATGAGTTGTAAACATAAAGTCAACAACAAGAAACAATACAGAAAAACCCCCACAAAATTTCCCATTGTTTCTGTGGTTCTGATTTGTTCCCTTTTGGTTCTTTGTTTCAACAATGAAACAGAGTCAGGGGTAAAACTGAGAATTGTAGCTGACAGTGACAAGCGGTTCTGTATTTTCACTATAGCGTAGGGAAAAGGACCTTCCTAGTCCAGTCCTTCCTGGCCTCAGATTACTTACTTTGACTTGTCAATTAAGACATTTTTGGTGAATCAAACACCACTCTGCAGTGGGCTGCCTGAATACAATACATTTATAACAGTTTTAAAAGTTTCCCCCAGGAGTTATGTAAAAATATATGATTAAACTGGACACATAATATTAGGTAATAGGGAAATGAAATCCTTCATTACAGTTGTTTAGCTTTTACACAAAAGCCCTGAAGATTTTAGCAAAAAAAACCCAAACACCATGTCAAATTTTTCAGCAGGTTTCTATTGTAATTCTTCCCCTAAACAGTAGTTAATGAAGTACTATGTGTTCAAAAAGCAATTGCTTTGTTATTCTGCCTGGGATGACTTTTATCTGATAATCCCACCATAAAAAGCCCCTAAACACTTTAGAAATTGCTCAGACTTTTATCTAAAATTAGAAAGGATGGATGTGTGGCTGAGGCAGTTAACCAAGGTACATGGGCTCAGATAGTGTTTGGCTATCATTTAAGTTCTTCTCAGTCATTTTTATGCCTGATTGTGCATATTAGGACCCACTTCTATTATTATTTTAATTACATTTTGTTAAATTTAATAAGCATTGGGAAAGGATCAACAAGTCCAGAATCTCTTTCTTCTCTATATTAAAACTAAGTTCTATTTTATGCTTGGCTAGTAATGTATGCATATATCTTATTTGATTCTTACTGTAATTTTCTACCATAGGAAAAGCAGATACTACAAATTCTCATTCCTTTTTTACACATAAGGAGATAAGTTCAGAGACTTAATAAGTTGCTCAGAAGTACACAGCTAATGAGTCAGAACTATCTTCTGGTTAAAATATCATCTTTTTACATCCAGATGCCCATGAATGGTTTTTAATTTTTCTAATTGATTTGTGAGTCTTACTGTTATGAATTTAACCGAAATATGCAAATCTCTAAAAGGCACTAAAATGTTGGAAAATTTAAATTCTGCCTAATTATAGTTTCTTAACTTGTAGGTTGCTACAATTATCCTAGTGTTTTCAAGGGTTTGGAGGTGATATAGAGCCAAGTCTAGGCAACTTTCTGTACCAAAGAGTTGACTTTGATCCACATCACAAGCTGTACAGGCTGGCGACCAACTAACTAACAAATGCATGTTACTAGCCTAAGGATAAAGGCTCATGCAAGAAGGCAGTCTGAGGGGAAACAAAATATTTATCTACCCTCTTAGGTTCAGTTTGTGGGGGCATGCAAATTAGAGTAGAAAAGATAAATTAACAGTAGAAAAGATACACCATTCTTGTTAATATTTGTGTGCATGGGAGTTTACAAAAAAGAAATTAAAATCAGAGAAATAGATTTAGGGGCTTATAAACTCTTCTTAACAAAGGAGAGTGGGTTTAGTCTGCAAGAGATAATTCTGGAGAAGTGACTAGGAAACATATGGGGGAAACTAACAGAAGATAAGGGTATTTTAATAAGATCAGTTTATGCAAACTGATCTTGGTATTGACTCTCCATCTTTGATGATGAGTCAGTTTTTCTTCCTGGTAGGGGTGGTAGTGGGAAGCACCTTCCTCAAAGGGAAATTTATGCCCTACTTTATGATAGATAGGGGAGGGCAGAGTACTCCTGAATGTGTTGATTCTCATCTGCCTTCAGCTCAAAATAATTCTCATGCCATATTGAAATATTTTGTTATTTAGGGGTGACACGTTCTGGTTTTTCATTTTCCCCACTGAAACTTTCCAGGAAGTTGAACATATCAAAAGCCGAGTTGGTAGTTGAGGAGAAATGATCCAGGTTAATAGCTGAGAGGTAAGAGATCTTCAAAGGGAAAGAAGAAAACAGATTAGAATGAGAATTGAATCAGCAAAAAGAACAAATCTAAACACATTTCTCTATAGCCCATCAACAGTCTCCCAGTGTTGGAAATAGGTCAGTTTAGTTAAACCATCGTGTCTCATTTCAGGAGGCAGCAGTGTAGAGAAGAGTAGGTACCAAGTTATACGATATGAGCAATGGGGCATTTAATGTGGTTATTTCTACAGAAACAAAAGGAAAATAAACATTAATGTTGGAGCAGACTATAAACCCAAGTTTTGAGTCCAGTGGGCAAAGAAGATTTCTATGTGTTGGGCTCAAAGTGTCTTTAGATGGTGGAGTGAACATAGTAGTAGCAGTCTCATAGTCAGGGTTATGACCTGGAGCTCAAAGGACCAAGTTCTGGTAAGTTTCCTGAGTGGCCCAACTGTTGTGGTGATAAATCCTTTGAATTAGATCAAGTCATCCAGCTTCAACTTGTAGGATGGATGTTAGGAAAAGAGCTGTTTTAGTTTTCAATAATGCCAAGTCAGAAGGGTGGGAAAATTTTGAAAATATTAATACAAGATGGGGAATCCAGCTTACAAAAGAGTGAAAATAGTTCAATGGCAATGAGCACCCACAAAGGTGGATTGTATTTTGCCATTGAAAAAGAAAGTTTCCCTCTACAATCAGCTTCATTTTGTCCAAAGATCATCACAGTAAGGCTATTTTTATTTAGAAAGTATATCTAATCTCATTAAAATTGGCCTGATTATTTACAGAAGTACAGCAAGAATACTATTTGACCACATAGGACTTTTTAAGTCTGCTTTGCTGGAACTTTTGATGAGGAATCTCACATTAGACTTTTAAAGAGCTTCTTAACACTAGGAAACCAAGCCAAGAACTCACCATCCAATTTTCTCTTCCATATAGATTTGGGTGAATTCTTCTCTTTTCAAGGTTCCCCAAAATAGACTGTGTCCTGGGCCTGCCAGTAAATGATCCTCTCTACCTACTCATAAGGCTGGGAACCCTATAACCAAGCCAGTTTTCCCAAGAGGGCTTTGTAAGCATTGGCTCTATAAAGTCAATCTTAGATTCTTAAAATCATCTTGTCATATCTGATTTCTATGATCATCATGATCAAATATGACATACCTGTCAAAGCCTTGTATATAGTATAATCAGTGTTCCCAATGGTGTCAATACAAGGAAAACGGGTTCTTAGTGAATTTATCTGAATAACTACATTACCATGGACATAAGAATGGTCAAAAAGAGCTTTTTAATTTTTTATGGATCAGATAGGGAGAAAAGATACAATTGTTTCATTTTTGTTTACAAAGGTATAATCCATTAAACTGTGTTATAGTTTCAGAGAAGAAATAGTTTCTCATATCTATAAAATAGAACATTACAGAATCAGAGAGGTTTCAAACAAAAAGGTTATAAAATTTTAATCTTTTTTAATCAATTATTTTAGTCCCATGTAATTAATTCTTGTTCCGTTTGATCTTGGGTTGGCGCTTTTATGAACCTATCCGCTTCTCCATTAGTTACTCAGTCCAGTGGTATAACCTTCAAGTTATTTAAGCAATGTCATCAGAAGGGTGTACTCCAGTGATTGTCATAAACCTTCCTACCAGCCTCTAAAACAGTCCTTCTTTGTTGAAGATGATTGCAAGAGCTTTCGGGAAAGCACTAGAGTAAAACAGTAACTGTGAATGACAAGACTTAAAGTGGTTGTGGTTAAATATCTGCCAAGATAGTTCATTATAACGCAGTTGGCAAAGAAATTTGGTTGTTTCTGTGGCATACAACATTTTTAGTTGATTACTAGAATTATTACTGATAAAATTATGTCAGGAAATACCGTGGACAATAAGAACATTGACAAATTACTAGCGATTTTATACAATATCTGAAACATCATTTTTACCCCATACAAATATAACTTAGAGAAGGTTAAGGATTACCTTTTATTTGACAACTAGAGGCCCAATGCGTGAAATTCATGCCAGGGGCTAAGCCCTCGCAGCCCTGGCTTTGTCTGGAAGGTTGTCCAGGCCATAGTTCTGCTGTTTGGTCTAATTAGCATATTAGCTCTTTATTATATAGTATAGTTCCAATGCAATTTAACATATCAAATAAACATAATTAGTTAAGCATCATCTCTTTTTATAAAGTGAGAGAACAAATCCTTTGAGATTTTCCAGGTACCTACTAGGAAATAACAAGGTCAAAAAGACTATTTAGAATTTTATTTTAGGACAGTGATGGCGAACCTATGACACGCGTGTCAGAGGTGACACGCAAACTCATTTTTTTGGTTGATTTTTCTTTGTTAAATGGCATTTAAATTTATAAAATAAATATCAAAAATATAAGTCTTTGTTTTACTATGGTTGCAAATATCAAAAAATTTCTATATGTGACACGGCACCAGAGTTAAGTTAGGGTTTTTCAAAATGCTGACATGCCAAGCTCAAAAGGTTCGCCATCACTGTTTTAGGATGTTATCTAAAATGTCAGAATGTTTGAACATTTTATTACATTGGATCATTATTGCATAATGATACAGATATTCAGTGAATATTTATTATTTATTTCTACTTAGTATGAGTTTAAGGCTTAAAGTTACTAGAAAGATTTTTTTAAAATATTTTTTATTGATTTTTTACAGAGAGGAAGGGAGAGGAATAGAGAGTTAGAAACATCGATGAGAGAGAAACATCAATGAGAGAGAAACATCGATCAGCTGCCTCCTGCATACCCCCCACTGGGGATGGGCCCGCAACCAAGGTACATGCCCTTGACTGGAATCGAACCCGGGACCCTTCAGTCCGCAGGCTGATGCTCTGTCTATCCACTGAGCCAAACCAGTTAGGGCACCCGAAAGATTTTGTAAACTATTTTAAAACTGACATACTATAAAACAAAATTGCTGAAATAATATTTGTCAGAGCAATGACTCAATTTGATTATTATCAAATATGTTTTATAATTTTAAGCATCTAGAAGTTATAATATTAGCTTATTTGTCTAGTAAACCTAAGTAAAATAAATGTATATGTGTATTATATTTAATGTTGACAAATCTGAACATATACTTGTTTTATTAAATCAATACTACTCAGCTAGTTTTACTTACTAAAGATCATTATCCCAGATCAAATGAGCTTGAAAAGTATTTGGGTTAGTTCCTAGATCTCTGAGAGTTTTAGAAATACTTATTAAAAGTGATTATTTTTCTTCCTAAGTCAATTTAGAAGAGAGCTCCTTTATTAATTTGATAATACTGTATGGAGGTAAGAAAATCACATCTATATGCTATGTATACATACATAAACATATAATCAGGTACAAGTAAAGACTTAATGGTTTTTATTTTAAGATTTAAGCCATAGTCAGGTATAAATACAGAAACACAAAATTCACTAATTTATATTTCTGGTTCATGGAACAAGTCAACGTTATCTGCTCAATATGAAGCCTAAAGCTTTTTACTAATGTTTATGGGGGAGAGTTTTAAGATGATTTTTCCTGACATGGAGGTTGTGGCTTTAATCCCAGGTCACTGTTGTAGTCTACAGAGAAGGTGAGGCAAGGCCTTCTTGGGGCAGAGAGCCAACATCATTTCCATGCAGGTTTCCATTCCAGGAGCTATCTCTCAGGTCCTTGAGAGTATAGTTGTGGTGTAGAAGATTTACATCTCAAAGGGGAAGAGAAAGGATAGAAGCTTTTAAGTAGTTGCTCTAAGGAGTTTCTGGGAATATTTAGCTATTTCCAGGTTTTTATATTTGTTTTCTGAGACAAGCAGGACATTCTAACAGTGTTGAGCTTTCCCGAGCAGGAATTTTAAAAACAGAATGGGGAATGGTTTATGGTGGATGCCTATCTTAATTTTGTTCTATACCTGACTTCTGCTCATTAATTTTGATAAGGAACTTTTTAGGCTAGTCATAATGTGGTTTTTCCTCTATCTGATCCTCCTATATGTACCAATAGGGCATTCATTTAAGGTGATAGTTCTCTAGGAATTCTTTTTAATATAAAACCTTTTCCTAATTTCAAAGATTGTCATCTGGCCATTGATCATGTAGTATGTAGAAGGTCTACCTGCTCCAAAAGGTGACTCAAGACCAGTGAGCCATTTTATGGCTTAATGATGGACACAAGAGGCATCCTCAAAGAGGGTGCAGGAGATGCTGCACCCAGGATCCAAAGGCACTCCCAAAGGTACCAATGGGAAAAAAAGACCCTTGTTACCGCAGGGGGTAAGAACTGTGTTGTGAAAGCTCATATTTCCAATCTCCCTCAAAAGTTCGGCACCAGGAACCATAGACTTGCTAATTCATGACACTGGGCAGCCCATACTGAGATGGGACTCTCCCAGCACTAACAAGGCAAGAAGGAAAGAGATGACAAGAGCCCCTTATGGGCTGAGGTCCTTTTTTAGACAAAGTCCCCTGAGAGCTGTGTCAACGTAAAAAAACCATTGAAACCTGTAAAGAATTTTTGTGAGTTTATTTGAGCCAAACTGTCGACATATGCCAGGAAGCAGAACCTCAACGAATTGAGATAGTGCTCCGGAGAATGGCAGGGTTACATCCGTATTTATACATGAAATTCATTGGTGACAGATTTAAGGAGGTGGGATTAAGCTAAGCGGGGAAACCTCTAGGATAGGATAAAAAGTAAAATGATGGACACATACTTAGGTGGGTGCAGGAAAATTTAACATGATAAATGAAAGAATCTGCTGCATCTGTCCTGGGCCCAGCACACCTGGTTGTGCCCCAGGGGTTCCATAAAAAGGGAAGTCACAAGTTACCCAGATATCCCAAGGATATGTTATCTTAGATGCAAAAAGACAGATAGGCTCAGTTATGGTAAAGGTTGACCTTATCAGTGAAGATATTGGCTTAGAACATAACTGCCCACCATAACTGCTTTTAGTTAAGGTTTAATTTCAGACCATCCTTTGTGGTTACTTTAGGTCTCCGAGTCTGCAAAACTGCCATGCAGGCCTCTCCTGAGCTTGTCAGGTCAGCATGTGGCTCCTTTCGTCCACAGCTGGAATAAGCAAATGGAAGTGTTACTTGTACACCTTGTGCCTCCGGGGACAGGCCCAGCAACCTGTGCCCCTGGCAGGTGAAAATCAGAGAGAGGATATTCTCACTAGATCTAAGCCAAGTCCTCAGGACACAAAATGAGACAGAGGAGAAGCTCATTTTTTTTTTAAATCGGTGACCTATAGCAAAGTTTGTCCAAATAGCTGCTGGTCCAGTGAGAACTGTAAACTCACTGGCCTGTGAGGCCAGCTCAAACAACAGGCTTATAGGACCTATGCCTGTGTTCTAGCCTATGATTCTTCTCATTAGGACAAACAACACAAAGACAGAGACAAAGGGAAAACAAAGGCTATCTTCAAGAGGGAGAGGATCCAGAAGAAAAGTATGCAAACCAAAAATCACCAGAGTCACAATAACCAAAGTACTCGTTCTCACAAATGTTCTCTCCTGCCGATCAGTATTAGGAAAGAAAAAGACAAGGAGAGGCCGTTACTGCTCTCACTCCACTGACCTCTGAGCAAAAATCTAGGAAGCTGACTTCATAAATATTCTTACCTTGGTCAGAGGTCCAGAGATCTCAGCTATAGGCTTCTGAGCAAGCAAGAGTCTCAGCCCATCCCATCTTTATTGCAAAACTATGAGGAGGAGAAACTTTTCCTCTACTCCCCAGGGCCACTGAATTAGACTAACAAAAGACAGATTAACAGTAGAGACAAATAAAAGGCTCAAATTATTGCCAGAAAGCCTCAAGGGCCACCACACCCTAAGGGTCATGCAGGCTACCCCGGGGCTCTTACTAGTAAATGAGGATGGATGACTCCAGGACCAATGGCTAGCTTGACTCTCCTAAATTCTGATTCTGCCCCATCCTGGAAACAATCTCTGGGGGGAGGATTCTAAACAGAATGAGGTTAATTTTCTCACAGATCCCAAAGATTAAGGATTTGAAATTAACTTTGAGAAAACTAGGGTATATGTATATATTTTTTAAATACTTGAATTATGGACTGAGATTTTTACCTACTGAACCAAATAAGATGGGAACTGCTCCAATTCACAGAGCAAGCAGACATACATGTTCAAACAATTATGAAAAATATACAACAGATTTTTTATCAGCAAATACATCAGTAAGCAAACTTATGTGACCCTGCAATTCTTGTTTCTTATCAATGCACACAAGCAAATACACACACACACACACACACACACACACGAATGCATACAATTATTTGGAATATAGTGACTCCTTGAAAACATGTATATTATGAATGGGTAAGAGCTACTTACTGCCCTGAAGGTCCATAGAAAACTTCCTTTAATATTAGGAAAGTATTATACTTTTTCTCATTACTTTCCAGATCATCGCAGACAGGCTGATCAGTTTCATAACCCTGGTTATGCACAGGTGTTTCATACTTAAAGTAAAAGAAGCATCAGCATTTAGATTATTTGAAGCCTCTTAAATTAGCTGGGTTTGAGAACTTCTTCAAAGTGTGTCCAAACTAGTGTTTATCAATTGAGTTGCAAGGCCCTCCTTTAAGCCAGTCAAACATACTCATTGATAAAAATTGTAAAGGCTTTCAAATGAGACAACACTCTACTAATATTAAATGTGCTGTGTAAACGCAAAGGTATGCTTTGAAGGATGTCTCAGAGCAGATGCGTAGCCCTGGGTTAGGAGCAGGCAGCTCGGTGTGACCCTGAATGCAGAGAGTGCAGCTCAGGGCTGCTGTGATGTTACAGCTGCCAGGAAGCCAGATTGAATGGACAGAGCCAGGACCAGGGTGGGAATGAGGTAGAGGCTCCTGTCTTGTGCTGGACAATGTGTTGGTTTCTTCACTGCTCAGCTCACACCAAGTGGGAGGCAACATGTGGTCATAGGTCACCCCATGCCACAGGTTCCTAGCTCCTGAGCTGGCCTTCTTAATTCAGGAATAAGAAGAAAGTAGTGCGAGAGAAGGTACTACGTGATGGGGGAACATAACAAGTGGAGAAATGTCTAGATGAATTAGAACTTTGATGGGCAGATAATTCTGCTTGATAGTAATATAAACATACATAATTAGAGTAATTTTTATTTGAATTACTTAAAAATTTTTGTCTACTTTTCAAATGGTTTTGATGTTAGCCTTATAATTTAGCCAGTAGGGAATACTAATGGTAATTTACAAAACTAAATTTGACATGGAGGTAGCAGGATAATGAAATATGATATAAGAATTTCCTTTAAAAGCTGTTATTTCTTATAGCTTTTTGTGGTATTGTTGTTTTTTTCTAGTTTTATTGAGATTATAATTGACATATAATATCATATTAGTTTTAGGTATACAATATAATGACTTAATACATGTATATATTGCAAAATGATTACCACAATTTTAGTAAACATCCATCATCCCATGTACTTACAGTTTTTTTCTTGTGTTTTATAGATTTTGATAATTTTGTAGCTTATACATTAGTTTGTATTTTAAAAGGATCTTTACTAATAATAGGCTAGGTGGTCATCATGCCCTCATGTCATCACAAGATGGCCACCACAAGATGGCCATGCACACAGCAGAGGTGGGACCCTGCGGCCACTCAATGCAGTGAGGCCTGGGGGTCCTGCAGCTTCACGTGACACGGAGGAGGCCAGTCCTGGAGGAGGAGGCGGATTGCGGCAGGGGAGGGCAGTTAGGGGTTATCAGTCCAGCAGGGGAGGACTGTTGGGGGTGATCAGGCTGGCAGGGGAGCAGTTAGGGGGCAATCAGGCAGGCAGGCAGGCAGGCTAGCGGTTAGGAACCAGCGGTCCTGGATTGTGAGAGGGATGTCCTACTGCTGGTTTAGGCCCAATCCCACAGGGGACATCCCCCAAGGGGTCCCAGATTGGAAAGGATGCAGGCTGGGCTGAGGGATACCCCTCCCATGCATGAATTTCATGCACCGGGCTTCTAGTCTGATAAAAATAGCTCACATTTATTGAGCATTTATTTTATGCTAGAGATTATTCTAAGTACCTTTATCTCATTTATTCCATACAACCTTATATGGTAAGTACTTTTATTAGTGCCTTTTATTACTGCTGTGAATGAAACACAGAAAAGCTAGGTAACTTGTTTAAGACCACACAACTGTTCAGTGATGGACCAGAGATTAAAGCCAGGCAGGTTGATTTTAGTACTTAGACTGGTGTATGATGGATGCATAAGAGTGAGGAATTTCCACTTTGCCCTTTTTATAATCATACTAGGGCGGTGGTCAGCAAACCGTGTCTCGCGAGCCACATGCGGCTCTTTGGCCCCTTCAGTGTGGCTCTTCCACAAAATACCACATGCGGGCGCGTACATACAGTGCGATTGAAACTTCGTGGCCCATGTGCAGAAGTCGGTATTTTGTGGAAGAGCCACACTGAAGGGGCCAAAGAGCCGCATGTGGCTCGAGAGCTGTGGTTTGCTGAGCCACAGTTTGCCAACCATTGTACTAGGGGCCCAGTGCAAGAATTCGTACACCTTGAAAGGAACTGTGGGCTGTGAGGCTGCAGTGGGCACAGGGGTGGATCCTCTGTGCCCTTGCCCAGCCCGTCCCACTGCAGCCCCAGTCCCCTGTCTGCCGGCAGCCCCCCGCTCCTGTTGTCTCCACTCCAACGTGCTAATGACACTGGCCCCGCTCACACCTGCTAAAGGTGCAGAGTGATTGGGGCCGGCACCAACAGCAGGTGCGAGTGGTAGCAGCTGCCCCAATCACCCCTCAGGAGCAGGGGGGTGGTGCAGAAACCCTCAGGGGCAATTAGGGCTGGCAGCCGCTGCTCACACCCACTGATGGCGCCGAGTGATCAGGGCTAGTGCTGGGCACTGGCAGGGGATGCGAGCAGTGGCTCTGGTGCCAGCTGTGGTTGTGAACGGGGCAGGCACTGGCAGTGGGTGCGTGCGGCAGCTCTGGCACCAGCATCAGGTGTGAGCGGGGCTGTCGCCAGCAGCGGGTGTGAGAGGTGACTGCCAGCCCCGATCTCCCCTCAGGAGCAGGGGGAGGTGGAGAAGCCCTGAGGGGCAATTGGGGCCTGCAGCCACTGCTTGCACCCGCTGACAGCACTGAGAGTTCGGGGCCAGTGCTGGGCGCTGGCATCGGGTGCAAATGGGGCCAGCGCTGGCAGCAGGTGCAAGCACCAGGCAGGACCGTGGCACAGGGGAGCAAAGAATTTTCAGTAACCACCAGAGGCTTGCCCCGATGGCAGCCACCGGTGCCCCTCCTTGTCCGGTGCTCCCACTCACCTGCTCCACCATCCCGCCATGGCTATGTTCCATGCTTACCCCCTGGTGATCAATGCACGTCATAGCAACAGGTTGTTCAGTTGTTCCACCGTTCAGTCTATTTGCATATTAGCATTTTATTATATAGGACTAGTGGCCTGGTGCACGAAATTCGTGCATGGGGGTGTGTGTCCCTCAGCCTGGCCTCCACCCTCTCCAATTTGGGACCCCTCGGGGGATGTCCGACTGCCAGCAGTTGGACATTCCTCTCACAATTCAGGACCGCTGGCTCCTAACACTCACCTACCTGCCTGCCTGATCGCCCCTAACCACTCTGACTGCTGGCCTGATCAACCCCAACTGCCCCCCTCTTCTGACCTGAGCACCCCTAACTGCCCACCCCTGCTGGACTGATTCCCCCCAACTTCCCTCCCCTGCTGGCCTGATTGCTTCTAATCGTCTGTGCCTTGGCCCTGCCACCATGGCTTTGTCCAGAAGGACGCCCAGAAGATTTCTGGAAGGTCTCCTGGTCTAATTAGCATATTACTCTTTTATTAGTATAGATAGAGGCCTGGTGCATGGGTAGGGGCTGGCTGGTCTGCCCTGAAGGGGGTCCTGGATCAGGTTGGGGTCTCCTTGGGGTGCGGGGCTGGCCTGGGCTAGGGGCCTGGGGTGGTTTGCAGGCCACCCACACCCCCATCGGGGTGAGGATCCCTGCTGGGGGGCATGGCTGGCCTGGATGAGGGGCTGAGGGCTGTTTGGGGGCAATTTGCAGGCTGGCCAAGCCCCAGGCTTTGTCCGGAAGGATGTCCGGAAGGTCTCCGGCAGGTCTCCTGGTCTAATTAGCATATTACTCTTTTATTAGTATAGATGTTATTTGAATTTGTTTACAATAAGCATGCATTTATTCTATAACTTGAAAACAAAAAACAGAAAAGATAAAAAGCCCTCACTCTTTAAAAATATTGGGATATCTATTTCAGTAGTATTATACCAAGCTGGTCTAGGTCTTTGTCTTTTTATTTGTTTTGGCATTTAAAATATCCAGACAAAGATAGATGCATGTGAAAACTTGGAATAGTAAAATTTTGACCTTTCTGTAATGATGGAGAGGCATGTACAAGGCCATTTTGATGAGATTAGGATCATGTCAGGTCATGGCCAATTATTATATGTAATAATTAGTTTTAGGTAATTCTTTGTATTGCTTGGTTTGCTGAACCTGACATAGGTACTTATGTATAAAACATATATTTAAATCACCTCAGTAGTTCATTTTTATTTGTGTTTCCCAACATGTTTAAGCAAGTGATAGCTTTCCATATAAGGGGCAGAAGAATTTGGGGCTGTGAGGCAGGCTGACAAAGAGGAAATTTATCCTGTCTGAGCAAGAAGGGAAAGGAGAGTGGAAATTCTTGCAACATTTACTTCTTCAGAAAGAAAAGTAGCCATCATTTCTCCAATAACAGTTGATTTGTCACTTTAAACAAAAAGCCTGGAAATATATTTATTTGAGAAGTGCCTCCCTGGGGCTCAGTCTTTAGCTATCAAATGGGGTAATGGGTCAGTGGAATCCATTAGATGATTTATAAACTCCCTTCCGGTTCCAACATCTTCTGAATCTCTAGGCCTGGTCTATGGACATGCATGTCCAACCAGAAGGATCATCAGATACAAAAAAGTTTGTATCATTTTTGAGGATAGAAATCAATAGCTTTTTCATACAAATCAATGGAAATCTGGGTCAGAAAACACAACTTTGTGACAGAGGAAACAGTCTAGTTGGTCAGTACAAAAAAGTAGTATTGGAAATCAAATTATATATTTAGATGGACTAGGGAACTATATATTGGTTATGCTATTTCACTATTTCAACTCAGTATTTTCACATAGAAATGAGACCATCTAAATGGGAATGGGAAGAGCAAACGAGTGTGTAAAATGCCCTAGAAGTATGTTGCTCTACTGATTAGGAAAACTAATTGAAAAATTTTCTAACAAGTCCGTAAACTATGTGCATTTCCCAGCTGTATATTGTAGCTCTCAGGGATTGGCAAGGCTGAATGAGAATATTTCTTTGCCAAGACTTGTCTGCAAATTCTTAACCTTTTTCTGTTTGCCAAGAACAAAAAAAAATTGTTGTAAACTTAGCTGCTGTTGTAACATATGAAGAGCCTTTTCTGAAAATGCAAATTAGGCAAACAAGAGTCATTACATCATTTGCAGCGTGCAGTTACATTTGGTTTCTGCTATTGTATGTATATATTGCTTTCATACCTTACTTGATATATTTCATAGTGCTTCACCATTTTCAAAGTGCTTGCACATGTGAATATCATTTGATCTTTTCTGAGATCCAATGTTTCTAATATACTTCATGTTTAAAAACATTTGAGGCTTAAATTTATATGGTGCATGCATCATACAATAAATGTTTTGATGATCATTGTATGGAAAATTTGTATTATATCCCCAAAATAGGTTACACATATTTGGCAAAGTAAGCCATTGTCGATTTCTATTGCCACACAAACTGGATTTTAAAATACTACCAAGTGTATCTGGGTATTTTTAAAGTAAAGCACCATTTATTGCATGGTTGTTTGTGCCAGTATGTGAGAAATAACCAAGAAATTGGGGTCATGTGGATTACTACTGAAGATTCGACTTGATACACTGAAAAGTTTGTTGTTAACCTGTAGGATACTAAGAAACCCATTGTTTCACATAAAATTGAATTTTAGTTCAGGTTTTATTATTATTTTATAAGGTAAGAGCTATCAGTTATCATTAGTTGGGAATAGAGATTTAGCTAGAAAAGCAATCTATGATTTTGTTTGTTGAGCAGCTGCTATACCCTAGTGGTGGGCCATGTATTCTCTAGCAGATTGAGACTTCCGGGGATGGAGAAGATGATATTGAAGATTTATGGTAACAGGAATATATTTGAGTCATTCTATAAGTAAAAGTGGGTCATTATAGGTGAGAATAAGATCATGAAATCTTGCTGAAATTGTTCCTCCATTTGCCTGCTCCCACCTACTTGACGCTAGGCACAGTCTGCCTGTGTGGTTACCCTGAGCAGCAAGGTATGGTGGGAGTCTAACATAAATGCACCCTTCTCCAACCGCATTGCTTTCTTTTCTTCTCATTGGATGCACCAAACGCCTTGCAGGTTTCTCTGCCTGGAGAACTTCCCTCCACACTCTTTATATAGGAAGGTACTACCTATCTTTTAGGTCTCCATTGAAGTTCACTTCTTTGAAAAACTCTTCCTTTGTAATAAAGACTGAGTTTATTTCTCTTGTTAAATACTTTTACCGCATCGAGGATATAACTCCCAAATTGTGCATGTGGGGGGAGGCTGGAAAAGGGAGCTATGTATTAGGTGTCACATTTGCGAGGAAGAGGGGCTAAGTGTTAGAAGCTTCATCCAAAGAAAAGGAAGGTTGTGTTCATATTTTTCTCAAAGGCCTTTATTTTAATGAAAATTGCATTAACACATTTTGTTTTCCTAATATGTGTATATTCCCCTATCTAGTTTGGTGGAATACGCAAGATTAAGGGCATGGCCTTTGTAAAGCTGGAAATTTCTTTATGGGAGATAACTACACAGATATATTCTGTCAGCCTCTTATCGAGTATAATATAATGAAATGTTAGGTCCTATGACATATGTAGGGCTGGCCTATGGGGTCACTGGAGAGTTAAGACAAGATTTCTTCAATTTGTAGCATTTTCCCACAATAGTCCTTTGGGTGAATACATTAATCTCACTAAATTGTTCATAAAAAAGCTAAAGCAGCCCTAGCCAGTTTAGCTCAGTTGATAGAGCATTGGCCTGTGGACTCAAGGATCCCGGGTTTGATTCCAGTCAAGGGCACATGCCTGGGTTGTGGGCTCGATCCCCAGTAGGGGACGTGCTGGAGGCAGCCAATTAATGATTCTCTCTCATCATTGATGTTTCTGTCTCTCTCCCTCTCCCTTCCTTTCTGATATCAATAAAAAATATATTTAAAAAAAATAAAAAGCTAAAGCAGACATATATTCACATGTTACCGTGTAAGCACAAACTAGTTTAAGTGTTCTCTAGCAAAGATCAAATCCAGGAGAGAGAAATAGGAGAGGAAAAGAGGAAATTGCTGGAAATGGGACCCAGGGCAAGGGAACGCTGTGTAGCATAAAGGCCTAAATGCCAAGGTACGAGGGAAAGATGGGAATAGGAGGAGGCTGCTAGCACCAGAGTCAAATATATATTTTTGTATTTTACAATTTTGCCCTGAGCTGGTGCTGATGACAGATTTTCAGATCCTTTTTTTGCAGACTTATTCTTCACATCCTTTTTCACAATCATTATTTTGATCCTTTCATCCTCACTATCCAAAGAGCGTACACTGTACTGTCACCTATTGCGAGGATGCTTGTTCTCTCCACTTTTAGAATCGGCCAAGGAGGCTTCCCAGAGCCTCAGACACCCAGAGCATCATGTTCTAAGAGTCCAGCTCGAAGAGAAAATTCTGTTCTGCCATCCCCAAAGAATCTAACAGTTCCTGGCAATAGCTAGTGCCAATTGTGTGGTTACAAATTGATCTATGGAAAAATTAAGAGTGTGAATGGGAGGGAGGCTCAGCCTTCCCCGTTCTTGCTGCTTTAACGCCCACGGAAGTGTAACTTGCACAAAGAGTGACAACATTTGAAGCTGTGAGGTAAGGGACTAAAGAAATCCCCTACTGAGCTGCACAAGGAAAAAGAGATTTCATAACCATCAAACTCTGCTAACGACTGAGTTTCCCAGGAGCTGTTACTATAAAGATGCACCGAGAAAAAAAATTCAGAGGCAGGGAGTTTCATTGGAAAGCCAGAGGGTGGGCAGCAGGGAGGGGAAAATGCCTCTTAAAGAATAGCATCTGATTTGGTGTATAAGAAAAATTTTGCAGGATAAGGAAATAATAAAACAAAACCGGGAGAAAAGTAGATTCTGAAAATATGAATATGATTCAACGGCCATGGTAATTTTATTCATAATTAAACTTGAGCTTGACTTCACCGAGAGTTTAGTTATTTTCAGGAGTGCCAACTAGTAGACTAATGACTACAATGTACATTGTTAAGTAAGTCACAAATAAGCTTCTCATATGAGTTGTGTTAGTGGTGTGACATTATAACTAATGCATAGTATGATAGAATTAAGTTATTATAATAGCAATGTGTTGTTTTTCCCTTGATGAGATTCTTTTAGACTTTGTCATTTCATCCCAGATATGAGATAGACTTACACTCAAAGACAGCTGAATGTTGCCAGATAATGTGGCTATTATTTTAGAGTTAATCAAAGTTAGTTTAGTTTTGAGAATTATTAAGCTCCTTGAGATAATTGGAGCACATCAAAATCTTGTGAAGGAAAGCAGGATCTGACTTATTTTTTTATAAACATGTTTTTATTGATTTCAGAGAAGAAGGGAGAGGGAGAGAGAGATAGAAACATCAATGATGAGAGAGAACCATGGATCAGCTGCCTCCTGCACACCCCACACTGGGGATCAAGCCCACAACCAGGCATGTGCCCTGACCGGGAATTGAACCCTGAACTCCTGCTTCATGGGTTGATGCTCAGCCACTGAGCAACACTGGCCAGGCAAGAGCTGACTATTTTAAAATTTGGTTAAGCTTTGTAATTTGGACTAGTTTGCTCAAAAGATACTTTTACTTAAAAATTCACTAACTTTTAAAATGTGCACATCTAATGGATGGCTCTTACCACACATTAAGAGTTGATAATCCATTAAGCTAAATGTATCATTTATAAATGAATTTTTTTGAAGAGGGAGGCATCGCCTTGTAGAAGCAAATGGCCTCAGATAATATCTATTAAAATCGTCATAATAACAGATTTTATGTGAGACGTGAAACATTTTCAGACTTGGATGGAGAGTTACACAAACCAGATTTCCACTGGGGGACACAAAGATAAATCAGCAATAATGTCACACACATGTTGAGTTATTTTATTTACTAAATTTTAAGTGGAAATGTCTGATCTGGTGATATAGAGGAAACCTAGAGCATTCTGTCAGAAACACAGGAGACTTCCAAGATTGAATCAAAACCAAGCCAAGCAGAATGGTTCCACTCAGAGATTTGAAATCTATGATAGATAAGCTTTGATTTTTTGTGACCTTATTTGATCAGAGTAACTTTGTTAGAAGTTCCTCCAAATCTATAGTTCCTTCTTGGTGCAACCAGGACTTCTGGTACGTTGAAGATATGTAAGCAAAATACAAATGGGGTAGATTTGCACCTATATTTCTCCCATTTTTATAAGTGTTCTGTTCCTCTTATTTAGTGTTTGCTATGCCTACATGTATACTACACATGTACACACAACTCTTCAATCACAAGCAGTTATAGTCTAAAGGATACAAATAGAAATGATGTCATAGGGTAGTAATACAGGGGGCTGGAATCCTATTTGCCACTCAGTGCTGTTGTGAACTTGGATAACTTAGTTAGCTCAAGTTCTTCACCTGTAAAATGGGGAAGAAAATAGATATATCATAGGGTTTTTGTGAAATTAAAATGAACGAATATATGTAAAGCTCTCATCACAGTGCCAGGAATATAGTAAGAAGCAACAAATGGTATTTATTCTTGTTACTCTTTTTATATACTAACTAGAAGCCCGGTGCACAAAAATTTGTGCACTCGGGGGGGTCCCTCAGCCCAGCCTGTGCCCTCTCGCAGTCTGGGACCCCTCAGGGGATGACCACCTGCTGGCTTAGGCCTGCTCCCTGGGGAATTGGGCCTAAGCTGGCAGTCAGACATCCCTCTGGCAGCCCGGGAGCCCTCGGGGGATGTCCACTTGCCAGCGGGGAGCAGGCCTAAGCTGCAGTTGGACATCCTTAGCGCTGCTGAGGAGGCAGGAGAGGCTCCCACCACCACCACTGTACTGGCAGCCGGCAGCCTGGCTTGTGGCTGAGCAGAGCTCCCCCTGTGGGAGCGCACTGACCACCAGGGGGCAGCTCCTGCATTGAGCATCTGCCCCCTGGTGGTCAGTGTGTGTCATAGTGACCAGTCATTCCCAGTCGTTCTGCTGTTAGGGTCAATTTGCATATTACCCTTTTATTATATAGGAGTGCCTGGCCAGCCTGGGTGAGCGGCTGATGGAAGTTTGCAGGCTGGCCAAGCCCCCCTGTGGGGACCCTCACCCCATGAGGGTGTGGCCAGCCTGGGTGAGTGGCTGATGGCTGTTTACAGGCTGGCCACAGCCCCTTCAGGGTGGGGGTCCCTGCTGGGGTACCTGGCCAGCCTGGGTGAGGGGCTGATGGCTGTCTGAAGGCTGGCCATGGCCCCCAGACACCCAAGCTCCCAGTGGAGGCTGGCTGGAAGCAGGTATCTGGGATTCATTTATCTTCTATAATTGAAACTTTGTTGCCATGAGTGGAGGCCTCAGCCGGCTCAGGGCCGGCGGGAAGCTTGGCTTCCTCCATCGCCTGGGCAACCAAGCCTCCTGCTTGCTCCAGCTCCATGGCTTCCGGCCGCCATCTTGGTTGGGTTAATTTGCATATAGTCGCTCTGATTGGCTGGTGGGCGTGGCTTAGGGTGTAACAACGGTACGGTCAATTAGCATCTTTGTCTTTTATTAGTGTAGATAAGCCATATAGAAATACAGTAAAAAAATTATTATTATAGGCTGTACCTATATGACAATAAAGGCAAATGGACTTAGGATATCTTTTTGGGTTGTTTTGTATGTATAACCTTAATATTTTTTTAACTATTAGGAAAACTTAAATGATTGATTTCAGATATACTTTTGATTGATTTTAGATATATTTATTGTATTCTGTTTTGTTGGTGCATATTCCCTGATATTTAATTTTATAAATGCAGAAGTTAAGGTATTGAAGTTGGAAATACTTATTTGTGGTCATGGAACAAGCCCATTATGGAACAATAATAGAATGTTAATCAAATCAATGAGTATTTCTCCATTGCCTCAGTGGAAAACAATTAAGACAGAAAATACCATAAAGCATTTACTTAAGAAAATAAACTGGGAAAATAAGAACCAAAGACAGAGAAGATAGTGTAATATTCATTTCCATGAGAGAGATAATCAAATATTAAGTTTAAAATATTTTAATATTATAAATTACTTACCTCAAAGTCAGATATCATAGAAAAAGATGATAGATTCAAATATTTAAATTGTGTGGAAACATTTCAGGTGAAAGAGTGTGGGCTATTCTTAAAGAAAAAGGAAAATAGTGTATTCAAGTATAGTTTTCAAAGAAGATATGGAATGAAATAGCTCCTTTAACCCTTTCAATTGAAAATGACACTGGATGTGCCTAACTAATTTTAGTTAGGAAAAATTCCTTTAGTTTTATCTCTATATTCCTCATTTTAGTTGCTTTTCTGTGTAAATATTAGAGCTGTGAAAAACAAAAACAAAACAAACAAACAAAAAAAACACGAGCGAGAGTTGGAAAGAGATTTCCTAAAATAAGTACCAGATGAGTATGGTGTTTGCTTGAATTATGCTCAGAAGATCCACTTATTAGTGACAAATCCAGAGATTCTTCTCTGTTGTGAGTATTTCCCATGTGACATGAGCTTGCTCCATTTCAGAGGAGAATCAGTCCCTTGTGAGTCTGTGAGGTCACCCCAAGGCAGCAGAAGTATGTCCAGTTTTGCCCAACCTCAGCCACTGACACAGATCACTAGAGAGCCGTGCTATTTTTCCCAGTGTCCTCCACTTAGAACCCCTCTTTAATGCCCTTTCATTTGTTTAGAAAGAACATTTCGTGGGCACCCATTATAAGCTAAGCATTTTGCTGTGTCTCCACATATAGCTCTTTCAATCATTACTTTAATTAGCCTCTTTTTAGCTCCCCCACAGCCCTGTTTCCTCAAGTTTCCAATATTGCTCCTATATTACTCACTTTCAGCAAATGACTCTATCTCATTCTTGACTGAAAAGACTGAAGGTGCCTCTCCTTTCCTCATCTTGTTCTCACTGCCTTGGATTTTCTCTGCATAATCATTTATCCTTGCTTATGCTTTTGTGTCATGAGAAACATTAGCACTCTCTCTTTAAACATTCTCAAAGATAGACCACATGTTAGGACACAAAATAAGTCTTAATAAATTCAAGAAGATTGAAATCATATCAAGCATCTTCTCTGACTACAATGGTATGAAGCTAGAAATCAATTACAATAAGTAGACCTGAAAAACATTCAAACACTCTGTTGCTAAATTACATGTTAAACAATAAATGGGTTAATAATGAGATCAAGGAAGAATTCAAAATTTACCTGGGAACAAATGAAAGTGAACACGCAACCCAAAATCTATGGGACACAGCAAAGCAGTCTTGTGAGGGAAGTTCATTGTATACTCTCTTTAAAGGCTCAACTTTCTACCCTCCTCTTCACCCCATCACTTCTGTCCTCCGTTGGGACCTTGGTTCAACTTTCATCTCCTCTTTATCTTCAATGTCTCCTTCTTGTTTTCTTACCTTCCATTGAACTTACAAACATCCTTAGGTTTTCCTAGTCCTTAAAAACAAACAAATGGACTCAAAATCCTTGTCTCAAACCTAATTTTATGTCCTTGAATTGCCACTCAATTTGCCTACTTCTTGTTAAATTTCTCAAAGAAGTACCCTACATCAGCATTTTCGATGCACACATTGAAAATTTGAGGACCTCTCAGTCATGAGACTCTTTAGGAAGTTCCTTTTGCAACTACCATCTGTTTGATGCCAGATTTTCTACATAGTCTTCAACCAAAATAACATTTCCAACAGATTGAATGCAGAAACAGATATGAGAATCCGGCTGTCTTCTATTAAGCCAGGCATTAAAAGAGATTTACAAAAATGTAAACCAATGCTCTCTTCTCACTAAAATTGTTTTTGGAAAATATTTTTATTTGTAATAAAAACTATGTTATTTACATGAATATATCATGACTTAATATTGTTATTTTTAAATGAGTTGGTAAATTTTAAAGTGTCTTACTTGCTTAGGTTTAATTTCTAGTTGGCAAAAAACTGATAAAGATGGCCCACAAAATCAATAGCTTCTTGGGTTTCCTCGGTGATTTTAAGAAAGAAAAGGGCCCTAACTGGTTTGGCTCAGTGGAGAGAGCATCAGCCTGCGGACTGAAGGGTCCCAGGTTCGATTCCAGTCAAGGGCATGTACTTTGATTGCGGGCACATTCCCAGTAGGGAGTGTGCAGGAGGCAGCTGATCCATGTTTCTCTCTCATCGATGTTTCTAACTTTCTATCCCTCTCCCTTCCTCTCTGTAAAAAATCAATAAAATATATTTTTAAAAAAAGAATGAAAAGGAGTTTTGATATTAACAGGGTTGAGAAGAGTTAAGTCTGCACTCATGATTCCTTTTCCTCAATACTGTCCTCTCGTTCCTTTATCTCTGATCATAGAATTGGCCCCACCCGTATCCCACATCAGATTTTTGAAGTTATTTTTATATTAAATAAATCTCCCTGGGATTTTATTCCCCCTGGTTTCTCAGCAGTGGTTAGCAGTGCTTACCATACTTTTGTTCATATTTTTTTTCCTTCTATAACAGCAAACGACTCTAATTTTCTCCCTATCTTTCTTGTTACCCTCTTTCTCTCTCTTGGCTCCTATTCCCTATTATATTTTCCCTCACAGTTGCCTCTACATGCTTGTCCTTAAAGATATTTTTTCTATTTCTTTTTCCAACTTTTTTTTTTTAGATCTGAACATCGTTCCCAGGGCATCAAACAAAAAGCAGTCCAGGTGCCAGCTGAATATTCTGTATCTCAGTGCCAGTGGGTCTGTAACTAAATTGAACAGCTTCCCCTCCAATAGTTGCTCTAATTAATTTGATAGTTATTTCTATTATAGAAGCTCAATTCTCTTAGCCAATTTTAAATCTCCTGAGTAGTTTTTGGTGTTTTTTTGTTTTTTACTTTCCCACCACACCTCATGCATGTGTTCTGTTTGTTCCTCTGTGTTTCATTTCACCCGTCCATTCCCAGCCAATGCATGTTTGGAAGATTTTCATCACAAACCTGGGCTATTTCAATAGTCATTTCTACCCCATAGACTTTGACTTGCCCAATTTACCCTCTACATTCCATAAAATTTACTATTGATCTCAACTTTTATTTTTAACCAGGAAAATCTTTTTCCACCAAAAATTTTAACCTTAATATTTCACTAGCTGGGTTCTACAGGTGGATTTACCCCTGGAAACTTGAGTGAAGAAATGTTTGAAGTGTCTTCCAGGCTTTCTATGTCTCTAAACAGAGAAAGGGAATCACTGAAATGGGCAGTGGAGAGTGTTTTTTCTGGCTTTCCTTTCCTCCTCCAGCCTTCCGCCATAGGCCAGTCATTCCAGACAGGAGTACTTTTAGCTTAAGCATGTCTGTGTGTGTGAGGGAGAGACAGAGAAAATGATTGCCAGCTTTCTGAGAACTGGGAAGAGATAGGAAGATAGAAATCATCATTCAAAGTAGGTTTTCACTTAATTTGCCTATTTTCAGTCTGAGAACACACATTTACATTCACTCATCTTGCCTCAAAATCTCTGTTTCAGTGTCTTCAGAGAATAAACCTTCTGTTCCCTGAAGGGAAGGTTAATCATCTGCTTTTAATGTGTTGGAGTGGATCCCTGTATATGTGTCTTACTCATGCTTTCCTGCATTCAATCCTCGTTTTCAACAACCCCTCCTCTTTCACCTTAGCTTTCTGTGCACCCGGTGCTTCCAAACCTTGAGCTTTTCCACAGTTCTTTAACTGAGCCAACTTTCTTGTCGATCTCCTCATTTGTAGGAATATAATCTCAGCTTTTATGGCTTCACTATATTAGTTATTACAAACCCCTCAGCTTCCCATCTCACAAAATTTGAATATCTTATCTACTGTTTATCTCTTTTTAGTATTTCTTTCCTTATTTTTTGGGTTAATACCCATTTATTTCTTTCCTTATTATAGTGGTATTTCAAAAGGTGTGTTAGTTATCTATTGCTGTTACACACTACCACAGATTCAGCAGATTAAACAACATATTCATTGTCTCCGAATTACTGAGGGTCAGAAGTGTGGGTTGTGTTTCAATTGTTATTGTTTGTTTGTTTGCTTATTTTTTCTTCAAAAATGTCCGTGCTATTAAGGTGCTGTTTGTTCGAAGTGCCTATGATTCATATCAGAAATTAAAATGATGCTTAATGAGAACAAAACATGTTTTCACTTGAAATGCAATTAAACCAAATTGGAGAAACAAGGTTTTTCTAACTAAAATGCAAATAGCTATGTTTATCAAACTCTTAATGGCATTAGAATTTCTCTCATAGAAACATTTTCTTTAAGATATATTATTTCTAAATTATAATTGACATTGCAGACAAAAGAAGTTGTAACTTCTTTTTAATCAAGTTATTTCTTTAGAGAACTCTTATGCTTACAACTCATTGCAGACTCATTTGGTCATGTATTAATAGAAATTTTATGGAGGATTGTTTTTAAAGACTTGTGTGTGGAAGGTCTCCCCCACCCCCAAATTTCATGTCATAGTTAAATATAATTTATTCATAATATGCTTCATTTTTAATTCTTAAAATGCCTTAAGAAAGAATTTCTACATAAATTTAAAAACTTCTCCCCTAAGGCAAAAATTGTAAATAATTTCCATAGTCTAAAAAAAACCAACAAAAACATTTCTGTAAGTTACTAGTTCTTTCACATTTTTATTTGTATGTTTTGGCATTTTGTACATATACCTATGTCTTAGTTTACTACGTGTTGGCATGACTTGATGATGTTTTTCTAAAGCCTAAAAAAAAAAGATTGCTTCCATTTTCAAATTTAACATTTTTCTTGATCCCCCATAGTTTCCGTCCATAACATTGGGAGAAATAGCAAATGTTTTCTTGTGTATATATAATTGCACATATACAAACAGTTGAAGAAATACGCAATTGCCTATGATGATAACATTTGAAGACGTCATTACCAACAACAGCAACAACAAAAAATATTACTGCTCTTAAGAACTTGACCTTGAATGTATAATCTTGAACTCCTCTGTTTGGAAACAGCATGTAAACAGCATGTAATACATGAAACTCTAGAAACTTAAGTTGGTTATAAAAATGATTTTGATTAGCTATGTAGCTATCACAGACCTCTATATCTTAATTTTAGGCTAGGTCCGCCTTAGGCAACTAGTTAAACGTTTTGACTACATTAATTGATTTTATTCAGTTAAATTTGAATAATTAAGTGAACTGTGCATTATTTTCTTCCTTTGAAATAATCACAGAACAGACTGTTAGAATCATTTAAAAGCTGAGACAATATTTTGAATTAATATTCTTTTACACTTAACTCTATCCTAAAGTAATTATCTTAAAAATCATACATTTAGCAATTTTAAAGAGAAAACTATTAGGATGTATCCAAATTGAACAGTTCATTAAATATCTTAGAAAATAGACTCATTTATTATCCATCAAATATTTTCAACATTCCTAACAGGTAAAAACACTGTATTCTGTACTATGAAAGACATGTAATTTCAATAACACAGAAACTGTCTTCAAAGAACTTCTCACCTATTTATGTGTAAATTAATATACGTTCATCATCAAAGCTTTGATCAGTCAGTGACATATGAGCATAGAATCAAGCATGGTCCTTATTTTTCTAGGATACGCAGTGTAAGGAAGAAAGATTGGGCCAAAAAATAATGTTAAAAATATTAATTATTTTTGTACTCTAGGCCATTTTAATATTCAATACCAGTCATGCTGTTAGTGAGCACACAGATGTCATACTCTTGACAGAGAAAGAGGACACTGTCTTTGCCAGCCATGTGCCCCTTACCCAGAAGCTCTTGGAAAAGCTTTGCAAACCCATGAGCTCAAAACATGGTAAGGAGGGGATGCTCCCAACATGAGAATGGGAGGATGATCATCATTCAGGGTTGATAATGCAAACACCATGATTTGAAAAGTTTAAAAAAAAATAACTTTTTAGTCAAATGTCAATGTACCAAACCCAGTTAAATGTATCTGCATTTTTACTATCTTCTTCAAAATAGATTTACAGTCTCCTTTAAACAAAGGTGAATTTTGGTGTTGCTTTTTTAAAAAAACAGGTAATTACTAATGCAAATTAGTTACTGGCCTTATAAAGGACTCCTGCAAGTGTGGGACGCTGAAAATTACTTGTCTCACCATGATTCCACCCTAGTTCATAGATGATTTCAAAACATGGCAAGTATGGTTGAAGACATATAAGTCTAATTCAATATTAGCTCCATCATCACAGAATGATGATATTAGAACCTTTAGGGATAATTCACGAGGGCTTTTATTGATAATCTGAGGCTTTGTCTACAGAAACATTGATGTCTGAATATGTAAATAATTTCATCAATGTATAGTCCAATCTGGATGGTTCAGACATAAATTCCAACATTTCCTTCAGAATTGGGGCTCAATTTGTCAAAATCAGGGTCACTACATTTTTTATTATCCATTTTACTTTTCCTATCTAGGTAGTCTGCAGACTGAGTTAAAACATGTTATGTTATTGACCACTCTGAGATTGCTCCAGGATTCAAATATTTTAGATTATTCTGGTTTCTTGGAATTAGTTAATGCATACCACAACTTTCTTTGAAAAAATCATATTTGAGCCAAAGTGGCTTTAGGGGAAGTGTTTTATGTTTTAGTGAGATAGGGAAGAGGAAACAAATTTATCAGGTCATAGAAAGAACTTTTCTAAGTGATTTTTTGAACTTGAAACATTTTACTCTGCTCTTCTGTTTCCTAAAGACATTTTTATTTGGGTTATTTGTACAGATCAGCAGATAAGTACTCAGGCACTAAAGCAAAAACAACGCAAACACATCTCTTATTCATCCCTCCAATTTTATTGCTTCAGGACCATGCACCTTCCTCAGAAACGTGTATACACATTTCCCCAATGAATCCTTAGACTGATATACAGGGTAGGGCAGAAGTAGGTTTACAGTTGTCCATTGGAAAAGAATGCAATAATTAATAAATATTAATATAATAATGCAATAACTAATAAATAAGAATACAAGAACTCTGTTTCATGTACTCGCAATTGTAAACCTACTTTTGTCCCACCCTGTACTTTTGAGTTAAATTGTTATTATTTGTAAATACATTTTTTATGTCTACCATGAATGTGCATCAGAGTTTATATTGCATTCATCTCCATGGCAGGTGCTTTGTCTTAGTGATTATTTTGGCAGAAAGCATACACCAAAAATATCCCTGTGAGAAATAAAAACAAACCTCCATCCTCCAAAAATAGAAAGAAGCCTCAACTGTTCAGGTTCCCCTTGGACCTGTGGCCAAGGCTGATGAAGCTCCTTGGAGTCCATTTGATGTCTGTGAGTCTGGCTGAAACTCAGAGAAAGGGTTGGAGATAGGATGGTCGACGGATAGGAGAGCTAGGATTTCTGAGTTGGGTTTGATCTTCTGCTATCTGTGAAATTCCCAAGTTACCTCCCCATGCCTTGTTTTGCCCTTTTAAGAAATGGGTTTTATAATCTAATTATATAAAATACAAAGTGAGAGGATGGCTAGAGCCTGGAAAGTGCCTTGGAGGCACCTTGCCTTTTATTTATCTTTCATTTTACAGACAAGGAAAGTATACCTTGCTGTCTAAAGCACTGAATACATTTAAATCTATATACATAAAAGCCTAAGCAACAGGCCAACAGGCCAGCCAGTAGGTATGACATGCACTGACCACCAGGGGGCTGATGGTCAACGCAGGAGCTGCCGGGCAACAGCAACTTTGCAGAGTGCCCTCTTGCACTCCGGGATCCCTCGGGATATGGTGGACTGCTGGTTTTGGCCCGATCCCCGCAGGCCAGGCTGAGGGACCCCACCTGCCAGAGGGACCCTGCTCACTCCACAGATGCCCTTCAAGCCCTGGAGCTGACCCAGGTGCAGCTGGCCTGGGAGGGACCACTGGAGGTTGGCTCCAGGGCGGGTCTGGTCACTTTCACCCAGTCCTGCCCCACTGGCCACCTTCTAATTGATTTCCTTTCAATGTGCACAAATCTGTGCACCGGGCCTCTAGTGTTTTTATAAATGCATTAGTTTAATATTTCTTTGTAACAAATTATCCCAATTTTAGCATCAAAAAACAACACATTTTTTAATCTTTATTGTTCAAATTATTACAGTTGTTCCTCTTTTTTCCCCCCATAGCTCCCCTCCACCCAGTTCCCACCCCATCCTCTGCCCTTACCTCCCTCCCCGTCCTCATCCATAGATGTACAATTTTTGTCCAGTCTCTTGCCTCACCCCCCACACCCCTTTACCCCCAACAATTGTCAGTCCACTCCCTTTCTATGCCCCTGATTCTATTATATTCACCAGTTCATTCTGTTCATCAGATTATTCACTTGATTTACAGATTCACTTGTTGATAGATGTGTATTTGTTGTTCATAATTTTTATCTGTACCCTTTTCTTCTTCTTCCTTTTCTTAAATAATACCTTTCAGCATTTCATATAATACTGGTTTGGTGGTGATGAACTCCTTTAGCTTTTCCTTATCTGTGAAGCTCTTTATCTGACCTTCAATTCTGAATGATAGCTTTGCTGGGTAAAGTAATCTTGGTTGTAGGTTCTTGCTATTCATCACTTTGAATATTTCTTGCCGCTCCCTTCTGGCCTGCATAGTTTCTGTTGAGAAATCAGCTGACAATCGTATGGGTACTCCATTGTAGGTAACTAACTGTTTTTCTCTTGCTGCTTTTAAGATTCTCTCTTTGTCTTTTGCTCTTGGCATTTTAATTATGATGTGTCTTGTTGTGGTCCTCTTTGGATTCCTTTTGTTTGGGGTTCTCTGTGCTTCCTGGACTTGTAAGTCTATTTCTTTCACCAGATAGGGGAAGTTTTTTGTCATTATTTCTTCAAATATGTTTTCAATAGCTTGCTCTCTCTCTTTTTCTGGCACCCCCATAATTCGGATGTTGGTAAGCTTGAAGTTGTCCCAGAGGCTCCTTACACTATCTTCATATTTTTAGATTCTTTTTCTTTTTGCTTTTCTGGTTGGGTGTTTTTTAATTCTTCGTACTTCAAATATTTGACTTGATTCTTGCGATCCTCTAGTCTGCTGTTGGATCTCTGTATAATATTCTTTATTTCAGTCAGTGTATGCTTAATTTCTAGTTGGTCCTTTTTCATATCCTCGAGGGTCTCACTAGACTTATTGAGGGTCTTACTAATTTATTGGCGGGTTCTAGAAAATTCTTGAAAACTTAAAACTGTGGTTTGACTCTCTATCAGAGTTGCTTTCTCCAATTCTGTCATTGGT
>NW_005871074.1:4073014-4076293 GCF_000147115.1 Myotis lucifugus
AGTTAAGCCTTGATTATTGTTGGTATCACTGGGAGGAATTGACCTCCAGACCAATTGTCTGTGAGAATCAGCTGTGTCTATGGTGGGAGAAGTTCTGTGCTGGAGACACCCTTCAGGGTCAAGACTTGCTTCAGTGGGGCTTTGGTGCTCACTGAGTGTGCCCCCTGAGTGTGTCCCTTATGGATCTGAGGAGTTGTAATCTGGATGGTCCCACTCTGACTACTGGGTAAACTGGCACTTGGATCTCTAAGGAGGTGCTAATTTAGCCTCTTCCTGAGGCTACCCAGCAGGAGCTACAGAGAGATCTGCAGATTCCTCTTCTTTGTTTGGGATTTGGAGGTGCCCAGATGAGGCCCAGCTGTGAAGCAATGCAAGCTGCTGTGTGGGGCCTTGGGCCTTCTTTTGGAAGTTCTGGGTCTCTCTGACCAAGCTGCAGTTTGTTAGGTAATTGTAGATTGCAAAGGACCAGGTCATTCATATGCAAAAGCCTCTGCCACAGCTTGGGTGGGGCGGGGTCTCAGGAAATCAACAAGGCGGAGCATACAGCTATGGCTGATCCTCAGTCCTGCCCTAAGAGGTCCTGGGTCTCAGTGTCCCTCGATAATTGCTGCAAGCACCTCTGAGAGAAAGCCGCCCGCTGCCAGACAGTCCAGTTTCTCCCCGTATGAGTCTGGGTCCCCAGAGACTCGCCCAGAACTGGAGTCCAGGGCCCTCAGGAGCTTGTGTCTCCCTCCTGATTGAAAAAGACAACCATGTCCTCAGTTGCGAGCCCTTTCCGAGTGCGCCTTTGTACCTCTGCATTTACTTCCACACCTCCTATGAGTCTCAGTGTGTTTTTCTCTTTCCTTCTAATTGTAGACTTTCCACTCAGCCAGACTTCCTGTGGTTCTGGATGATGTCCGTTTTGTCTTTTAGTTGTACTTTTGAAGTGGTTGTGCGAGGCAGCAATTTCAGGTGTTTATCTATGCCGCCATCTTGGTTTCTCCAAAACAACACTTATTTATTAGCTCCCAATTCTGTCAGTTGGAAGTCTGGTCCTGGCATAACTGAGTCTTCTGTTTTGAGTCTTACCAAGTAGAAATCAAACTGTTGACTAGGCTGTGTTCTAATTTGGAGCTCAGGTCCTCTTTCAGGCTTATTCAGGTCATTGGCAGGATTCAGTTCCTTGTGGTTCTAGGACTGAGGTCCCTATTCTGTTGCTGGCTATCAGCCAAGCTCCCAGAGGATGCCCTTTGTTCTTAGGCATGTGATCCTCTCACTACATGGCAGCTGCTTCTTCAAAGGCAACAGGATGATTTTTCACTTTAGGAAAAACCCATCCTTTCTTATAAGGACTCCCCTTTTGAGGTCAGACATCTCAAAGTCAACTGATTGAGAACCTCATCACAGAAGTGGTATCCCATAATATCCTTAGGTCTCACCCATACTCAAGGGGAAGGGATCATATGGGTTCTGTACACCAGGAACAGAAATCTTATGATTAGAATTAGAATTCTGTTTACCAAATTAGTAATATCTCACCCATTCAAGTACTAGCTTTCTTTTTTACCTCATTTCCCCCATTGGGCCAGTTTAATCATCTGAACTACAGAAAACCCAAGAAGGGATGACGAGAAGAAGGAATTAGGAGCAGTGTGGTGCAAACTTCAAATCCATAAAAATGTGATTTTCATGGTTTTATTTATATCCTTAAGTGTCAATGGCCTGGAATAATCCATTATTACCTATTCAGGAATTACTGAATATTTTTTAAATTACTTTTTTTTTACATAAAACTTCCTTTAGTAAAGTTGACTTTAATTCAGAGATTTGGGGGAAACCTGGACTGGGTTGGTCAGAACCAGCAACAGCTAGAAGTCGGGGGACAGTGGCAACCACAGAGGTGCCATTTTCCTAGTGTCTGCTATCAGCTGGACACATGACTCACAGGTGCTAATTTAATTCTCACGAGAGTGATGTTACAATAGGAATCATAATCCCTCAACTTTACAGTTGAGGAGACAGCTGTGAAGGAGCAGAGTCAGAATTCAAGGCTCTGTCTGACTCATGGGTGCTTTCTTGGGGACAGGGTCACTTTATCAGGCTTCCAACCAGGCTCAAGGCAGAGACTGGCCCCAGAGGCTCTGAGGACAGAGAGACTGGGGAATGGCAGATGGTGCTGCTGAGTGACAAGCACCCTCTGAGAGGGAGGCCGTTTTAGGTAATCAAAGAATATCAACTATAGGTCCCGGCCAGGTAGCTCAGTTGGTTAGAGTACCGTCCCGATATGCCAAGATTAGGCTTTGATCCCCAGTCAGGGCACATACAAGAAACAACCAATGAATGCATAAATAAATGGAACAACAAACTGATGCTTCTCTCTCTCTCCCTCTCAAATCAATAAGTAAATGCAAAAATATTTTTTAACCAACTATATAAAGGAACTCTCTTCCTTTCAGAGTTATAAATAAAATTTTCAGAAGTCAAAATGAGAGCTATACATAATAAAGTCATTTTTCTTTATAGAGGAATGTACAAATAAGGCATCAGTTGAATTTTATAATACCTCATTATGGTGATTGAGTAACAAGTGTTGATATTATTTTTTTAATATGAGGAAATAAGGCATAGAGTAGGTAAACAAGGGCTAAATTGGATTTAAGTATGTCACAATGTAGTGACAGAAATCAGCGAGTTCTGTTCTAGAATCCTGCTAACTGTAACTGTGGTTGAACAAATCAATTAAGATATAGCTCTCACAGCTGCAGAACTTGGAAAAGTTGCAGTTACTTCGTGGAAGTCCAGTTTGCGTTGGAGTAAAATGTTAAATTTGGAAAGATTTCAAAACCCTTCAACGGCTGCTCAATCACTCTGAAGTTGAATTAACTGTAAATTGTGAGTTCCTTGAATACATTTAGAGTCTCTTTGAATATACTACATATGCTGAGCATGTACTTTAAGGAGATATAGGGATGATTCCTGAGGTGTAGCAGAGAGATGACTTAAAAAGAAATAATTATAATAATGTAGGTGCTAAACTGAACATAAATCCAGCAGCAATTGGCTCTGTTTGGGAGTATCTGGGAAAAACAGAAGAGGTGAATTTTGAGATGGGTCTGGAAGGAAGAATATAAGTCTACAGGGCAGAAAAGGGGAAGGAAATTCTAGGTAGGGGGGAAAACAGAGTTCAAGGCATAGAAGTAAGAAAAGATATATGTTAATGTGACCAGAATACACTGAAAGCACAGAAGAAGGTAGCAAAGAGGTTGAATTTTTCTGCAGCACTTAGATTGGGAAGGA